>NC_142043.1:26766686-27070668 GCF_982192425.1 Myodes glareolus | reverse complement strand
GAGGAGGAGGGAAATGGGAGAAGGGGAGGAGGTGGAAATTTTTAATAAATAAATAAAAAAGAACTCTATCTCCTAAAATTTTAGCTAGTTTATATGAACATATAGAGAAACTCTGTGTTCCTAGCTTTTCAAATTTCCAAGTCTTAAATTAATGATAAGCTAAATAGAAATACAAAGATACAGAAAAGGCAGCCAGCGATGAAATAGAAGGCATTCCTCTCTCCCTTCCACTTCTGCTTCTGCATCTGCCCTTTCCTTCTATTTTCTATCCCCTTCCATTTCTATTTCCTACTCCCTCCCCCAATCATTATACTTCTTCTGTCTTTCTTCTCTTCTCATTCTCTCCTCCCCTCTGGACAGTTCTCTTTGAACTTTTGAAAGATAGAACAATAACTATAACTGAAGTACCATTATGAGTGAAGAGTAAACCTGAGCTTAGGATGATGCTGACACCATACAAAGTCACGGCAATACGTGAAAAAGAACTAAGGCTTTTATTGCAAAATTGAATGTCTATTGTAAAAATGGAAGCATAATAGTTCTGGGGTTTCAGTTTTATAAAGCAATAAATCCTGGTTATTATTTGAGGAAACTGATGAAAGGAATTATATCATAAAAATAAATGATGAAAATTGATGTATACACTTATTCAATCATCAAAGAAGTTAGTTCAATCAGAAGACACAGGTCTTTCTCCTCAAAGCGTTTGTCTAGCCTAATATAACATCAGCAGTGGATGAACTTATTTACTAAATTCAAAAGGAGCAATATTTTTTTTTCTGTTTCCTCTAAATAATGTCTGCTCTTCTCCATCTTACTGGCATCAACCACTTATTTAGAGATGAGGCATTCTGCCTAACTTTTACATTTACATTCAAGTTATTTTTCTCTCTGTTTCTTTGGTTGGATTTACTTCTGAAACAAACTAGTATTCTGTACCCTACTGTACAAAGCAGCAATACACCCTTGAAAAATGACAGATCAAAGGCAGACAATGACAGACACAGCAGATCAATGATGCGGCCCTTCTGAAATGAAGAGATGCTAAAAACAGGAACATCTCTGCATTTCATACCATCTCCAGGGAAGAGACATAAATACACATTTTGCTTACCTGTCTTGAATCCCTTCCTAGAAATGATGAAAAGTTAGGGCATTTTTTTGCTTGTTTTCAAGGTCAAATTATCGGGAAGAAACTCAGAAACCTGTTATCTTTCCATAGGTAACAGACTTTGAAAATTCTATTTGATGATAAAGGGCTCACAGAATATTGTGGGAAGTTTGATGAAACACTGCCCACCAAACTGATGAACTTTCTAAAAAACTGTATTATTTAAAATTTCAAAAAAGACTTTATTAGTAAAAGTAATGAAGTAAACATAACAAGGCAAATGAAAGTATCAACTGAAAATTAAACCTATTAGAACTTACTAGACCGAATTGTGGGATTTCATCAATAGCTTCTACCTCCATTCTCCACTCTAGCAGTCTAAACAGACACAGTTATGAACCCAGGATTTTATGTCCCCAAGCTTTGAGTCGAAAGTGCGCTTGCAGATCTAGCAGGGAAACCTCAGATATTAAAGGCTCGATTCCCAACAAAACAGTCAACAATTTCTGAGACTAGGGAAATTTATCAATTACATTTTAGAGTTTTTTTTAATTCTAAGACTCATTGTGATAACTAGATTTTAAAAAAACACATACTGTTCTTGGTGGAGTAAAATCCATACACATATATGCATGTGTATATACATATATTTGCCAGCATGTCTATATTCATATATTGCATGCATGCATATGTAAAATAAATTTTATATAAATGATAAACTTTGCTTTTGCTTTAAGGCACTGTGTCTTCTAGCCTGAAAAATGAAGTGAGAGCAAAAACCATGTCCTGCCATGTGCATTCTTTGTATTGAATGTATTTCTACTATGGTATGGTGTATTTTAATAAAGATTTGGCTGTAACACCTGCTAAAGTTTTTCTTCTGGGATTGGGTGTCCGGTTTAAACCAGATTCTAATTAACTTTAAAGAAATCCATTAAGACTTTAGTTCATCTGTTTTAGAATAAGGGGGTCAATGAGAAGTCAAGATTTTAAATTCAAATTAAATTAACTGTGCTCTGTGAAAATATTTCTATTCAGAGCCTCCTACAAGAAGTGACAAGGTTTAACCTTCTTTGAATTATTCCGCTGCTGCTTAATACCTGTTTAAGGGATATTCATTTTTCTATTTTAGACTATACCCTGATTATTGCTGCTCAGACTGGAGCACAGACATATTACTATGAAACTGGCTATGTACCATCTTGATTTATTAGTGCTTCATTTTGTGCTTAACAATGTCAGACAGAAAATTCCCTCTAATTCAGTTGTAAATCTATTTAAATAAATGTTTTTGATTTTTATTCTTGGTTTTGAGATTTTTATGTGTGCATGCATTATATAAAAGCGCACAATGCATTTACATAAATGCCATATTTTGTAAGAATATCTTACTAATTAACTTAAAATTATTTAGTAAAATACCCCAATAATATCAAAACAGATGAAAGTATCTAAAATGGCTGCTCTGTGTGCATTTATTATCAGCAAAAATGTAAACTGAAATTTTAATTAATTATGATGATGTTCATCATGCTAGAGGCCAGAAAAGGTTCATCCTGATAGGGTCATGGCTTTAGGAAGGTCACAAATCTGATTATAAATGAAGGCAACCCATAAAATTTATCTATTACTTCAGAAGAACATGGTATGTACCCACTAATATGTTGATCTTAGATGTAAAGCAAACTAGCTTATTGTCCATGACCCCAGAAAAGTTAGGTAACAAGGAGAACACTAAGTCAGATATACATTGATTCCCTGGGGAAGAGAAAATAGACAACAACTCCTGATAAAATTGGGAACGTAGACCAGAGTGGAGAAGGGAGGTCAGAAAGGGAGGAGAAGGAGAGAAGGCAAGAGGGAAGGGGAACATGAGGGAATGGATGGTCAAGATGGGAGAAGGACAGAGAGAGAGAGCAAGGAAAGAGGTATCTTTTTTAAATTTACTTATTTATTTATTTTTTATAAAAATTTCCACTTCCTCCCCTCCTCCCAATACCGTCCCACTCCCCCAACTCCCTCTCCTCCTTCCTCTCCAGTCCTAAGAGCAATAATCAACTTTATATGGAAAAACAAAAAACTCAGGATAACCAAAACAATCTTATACAAGAAAGGAACTTCTGGAGGCATTACCATCCCTGACTTCAAACTCTATTACAGAGCTACAGTATTGAAAACAGCCTGGTATTGGCATAAGAACAGAGAAGTTGACCTATGGAATCGAATAGAAGACCCGGATATTAACCCACAAACCTATGAACACCTGATTTTCGACAAGGAGCTAAAGGTATACAATGGAAGAAGGAAAGCATCTTTAACAAATGGTGCTGGCATAACTGGATGTCAACCTGTAGAAGAATGAAAGTAGATCCATATCTATCACCATGCACAAAACTCAAGTCCAAATGGATTAAAGACATCAACATTAATCTGACCACTTTGAACCTGATAGAAGGGAAAGAGGTATCTTGATTGAAGAAGCTACTATGGGGCTAACAAGAAACCTGGCACTAGGGTAATTCCCAGATATAGTCCCAGCTAAGACTCCAAGCAATAGTGGAGAGCATACCTGAACTGGCTTTCCCCTGTAATCAGATTGATGACTACCTTAATTGTTGTCACAGAAACTTCATCCAGTAACCTATGGTAGCAGATACAGAAATCCACAGCTGACATTGAGCCGAGCTCCTAAGTCTAGTCGAAGAGAGGAAGGAACGATAATTTGATAGAATGGGTCAAGATCAGGATGGTGTTACCCACAGAAACAGCTGAACAGAGCTAGTGGGAGTACACTGATTTCAGATAAATAGCAAGGGAACCTACATAGGTAGGCCCAGCTGGGTCCTTGAACGTGGGTCACAGTTGTACGGCTTGGAGTAGACTGTGGGGCTACTGGCAGTGCGACCAGGATTCATACTTAGTGCTTGAAATGGCTTGTTTGAGCTCATTCTCTTCGGAAGGATACTTTGCTCAGCCTAGATATAGGGAGAGGGCCTTGGCCTTGCCTCAAAGTAATGGGCAAATCTTTGTTGACTCCCCATGGGAAGTCTTACCCTCTCTGAGGAGTGGATGATGGTGTGGTTGGCAGAAGGTGTGAGGAGCAGGAGGAAGGGAGGAAGCAAGAAAAGATTGGTATGTAAAATAACAAAAGATTGTTTTAAAAAATATATTTTAAAAAATCGTCCTTGAATATCTGCTGTAAAAAGAAATTCAGAAATCCGGGAAATTGCAGCATCTTGAAGCAGATACCAGGAAGTCCTATCTTAGAGAAAGACTTTTCACAAGTAGTTTCCTAGACCTGTACCCTCTAGAAATTAAATCGCCAGTAAAATAATGTTTTGTTCCGTAATTATGGTGTGGAGTCCCCGGGAATCCAGATGTGGTGTAGTGGAAATGCAGGTGATGATATGAAGAACATTGAGGATGTCTATAGGTTTTTCTCTCGGGCAGATAAAGCTCCTGGCATCAAGCTGGTGATTCATTCAGTCTCAGAGAACAGCCCGGGAAATACTGAACTACTAAATTTAGAATAATATTTTGGAAGAAAGTAGAGAAGGCCTTTAGCTGCCGGGAGCTTTCTCACTACTAGCCTTCATCAAAAGTTCAAGCCCTTAGCTGCAAATTCCTCTCTACATATAAATCAAACCTTGCTGATAGCTGGAGCAACTTTATCATTCACTAAGAGCAGCAGCCACAGCCTGTTCCTGAACACATACAAGTCAGCCACCCAATCCCGCTTGTCCTCAGAGCCAGGAAGCCTGAGTATACTTTGTACCTTTGATGCCTGAGTTCATGATGATAACCATAACCAATGGTCACTTAGGATATTTTTTGATGCCACTAAGTTACAGCCCTGCAGGTAACAGATACCTTGCACTGTCTCTTAGGAGACAAAAAAAAAAAAAACAACAACAACAAAAATATGTACTTACAAAAGAGCAATTGAATCAGATAATCAAATAAATCCAGCTGTTCTGTTGATTAAATCACGGGCCAGTGTTCTGTGATTGTTTTCTTTATGCAGTTGCCTTCTGGTTTCACAGAAGCTGATCCATTTCTATGACTGGATCTTGTTTTGTCAGAGAGAATGAAGAGGGGTAGTGTTATTTTCCTCTTCCTGGAAAAATTAACCCGAGATAGAGCTCGCAAAAGATTTTCAATTTTGTAATGTAAAATAGCTACCCAAGACATATGATCAGAGGTAAAGGAAGCCCAACTTTCTCAAACCCATACAAACAAAAAACAAAACAACCACACACACACACACACACACACAAAAGAAAAAACAAGCAGCAGAAAAGACGGACAGACAGTTATGGAACAAATTTAGAATCCAATGCGTGGTCCCCAAATAAGTTGATTGACATCAGTTATTCTAATATATTTATGAAATAAGTAAATGTTAATTTCAACATTTAATCAAGTAATGACACAACATAATTTACTGTGACATATTTATCTGTAATTTGGCAGACACAGAGAGAAGATTATTAGAAATTAGAAATATTTAGGAATACTTTGGGAATAGTCTAAACATTATCTAAGGACCCTCATATTGTTTAAAGACTACAGTGAAAGTCATGCACTGTGTGATCCATAGTTACTAGATTTATTTAATAAGCCTCTATCAAAACATGTTAAAACTCAGTGGAAACAAGCAGTTGTTTAAAGCCCATATTCTTCAGCCTTCAGGGGCAGCCCATTGTAATTACAGAAACAAGCATTAGTTCCATATTTTAACAGCAAATTACTCTCCCAAAAAACAATATCTTTACAGGAATTGAATAAAATATTTTGATTGCTTGGCAAGGATTGTTTGTTCACAAATAATACATCTCAAAATCATGTGCTCTATCTCTGTCTTTCTCTGAGTGATTGATTCTAATAGGTGGACATGTTAAACATTAAAATACCCTGTAGCATTTAAGAAATAAAAGGCAACTAAGTAAAAATAAAACTATGTCTCTTTGAGTATTGGTTAGACTGACGCTGACATTCAATCTTATTTGCTTTCAATGGACTATGAACTGTTTTCAAACAACTGTCAGTGTTTAAATGAACTTTGTCTCTTATGCAACTGCAAGTGTATAACAAAGAGGCAGGCTGTTAGAATTCTTCACTATCGATTGTTTGAGAAGTTTTTCCGAATATTTTGTCACAAAGGATTGAAAATAATTGGTTTAAGGAAAGAGACCGTAAACAAATTTGGTAAAAATTATAGTTTATTATACTATAAGTTATTTTTTCTAATATAGATACATAACTGAAAAACACACATTTACAAAATTGTAAGCATTAGTGGTTTACTTATATGTAGTAACTACTGTATTCATGCCTCTGTGTGGCCAGCTATATGATGCCAAACTTCTGAACTTAGCCAAGGGCTTTAGCAATTTATTATTTAAAAATATTTTCTTTCAAGTTTTGATAGTTTAAATATAGTTATACCATTTCACCTTCATTTTATACCTTCCAAACCATCCCCTATATGCCTTTTTGTCTCTTTCAAATTCATGTCATTTCATCAACTGTTTCATCAACAATGTCATCAACTGTTATAACATACATATATGTAAATTCATATACATATGTATTGAAAGTACATAAGTACAACCTGTTCAGTCAGTATGAAGTTACTTGAATGTATGTATTCACAGTGGATCATATAATATTGGATAACCAGTCAGTGTTCTCTTCCATGCAGAGGAAAATTTGCTTTGTTTTCAGCATTCCTTATTTAGTTCCTGTACTTTTTTGGTGTAGTGATGAAGCAAGCAGGCCTGCTTTTCATCCCGCCAAATTCCCGCACAATTAACTTTACACTCAAAATAACAACACACAAATTGTATTCATTTAAACACTGCCTGCCCCATTAGCTCTAGCCTCTTACTGGCTAACGCTCACATCTTGATTAACCCATTTCTATTAATGTGTGTAGCACCACGAGGTGGTGGCTTACTGGGAAGATTCTAACCTATGTCCATCTTGGGCAGGAGCTTCATGGTGTCTGCCTGACTCTGCTTCTTTCTCCCAGCATCCTGTTCTGTCTACTCCTCCTATCTAAGCTACTGTCCTATCAAAAGCCAAGGCAGTTTCTTTATTAACCAATGAAAGTAACACATAGACATATGAGCGTCCTACATCATTTTGGAAAGCAAATAATAATTTTTACAGAAAAGTCATATTTAATATTTTATTATACTATATTTTACTAAAACTCCTATGACCCTCTTTCTGCTGAAGTATAGCAATTGAATATACTTCTACAAAATAGCTATAGGATAAATGCAATATATACTGGTTTATTAAGTGATGAATGTTATTTGTCTTTTATGCTTTCAATGTATTATAAATTTTGATTAATGATTTTTAGCTTTTAAGATAAATATGTTATTAAATGACAGTACTTGTAACATTTTCTAACAATAATTAGATTTTTAAGTGTGTGTCATCTCTTCTGATATTATCTCTTCTGTAATTGCAACAAATATTTAGGTGTCTGAATGAACCAAAAAATTCTTTACAGTTGTATTTTGGTGTCTTTATTTCTTTTGATTTAAGTAATTGTACAGTGAGAAGAAAAGTCCAGATGAGTTATCTAATTTCATTTAAATAAATATGATTTATAAGTTGATATCAGGTATAACTTACAATTAGAGTACATATTTTTATGTGGAAGCTTCTCTATGTATATGATTGTAACTACTGATACTGTAAACATTTAAAGAAGTAGAATGAGATATTTATATACATGATAAGGATTTCAAAGAAGTTGTAAAATAAAGTGAAAATTTAGTGTTTACTTAACTGGTAAGAAGTAAAATGAAGTGTGTGAGACTTCTATATTGCTTTAAGTTCAAAGCAAAAGATCCCCTTTGAAATTTAACTTTCATTATTTCCAGCTTTTTCAATACAAAAGAGTAAATAGTCACTGGGTTCTTCAATACCATTTGTTGAATGGTTGGATATTGATAAAACTTGTGAATATGAACAATCCTTCTCCCATCATTTGTGATAGTTCCTCTCTGAAATCAGCACCATCACAGGGGATTTGTTTCAGTACTCTTTAGATATTGAATCTATGGGTGCTCCAATCCCATAGAAAAGACAGAAAACTATCTGCATATCATTTACACTTATCTCACATATATTTTAAATTGTCTTTAGGTTATTTGTGACAAAATTTAAATGGTATCTTTTATATAAAATTGACAAGATCAGAATTATGTGCATTGTTTACTACATGCACACACACACACAACACACACACCATGGAGAGACACAGATGTATTTCAGGGCTGCTCAAATCTGCATATATGGATCTCATGGACAGAAAGGGATAACTACCTATGTATGCCCCGAAGGCATCAGGGCAAGTATTATAGGCCTTACCCTTCAACTATGTGACTTCAGCCTAATTTTCTAACCTTTTTTTGTGATATAAGAAAATAAATGCCTTTGGGGAATATCATAAAAATTAAGTCAACTAGCAGCACTTGCTAATTACTGAAAATATTCCATGTAGCATCAATAGTAAGACTTTCAAAAATATTACCTATATTAGGTCATGACGTAGATATTAATACAGTAGGCTTTGATCAAGTTACTGCTTAGTATTTGATTCCTACCAGTGCTTTATTATGTGATTTTATATTTTGTATATTAGGACCTTTCTGTTTGAATTAATTGAAAGGCATCGTCAGAACACTGTCCTTTAATTTCATTATGTTTTCCTTGGCACAGATGTTATAATTTTCTTGTGAAATCCATCTCAGTTTATCCCTTGCCAACTTGTACTAGCTACAGTAAAAATAGTCAAATAAATACTGGGAGAAGTATCTTATGACAGTAACACGTTAAAGTGATTGCTACATTCTCAAAGTATGTTTTATATTTTCTACAAATAGAACACAAAATAAAACTTCAAAAAATATTTCCTCTGGCTTCTAAAATTGCTTAGGAAAAATTGATTTTTAAAATGTTTCTAGAGAAACTGATTAGAAATGCATCTAGAAATCACCTAATTCTGAATTATTTTGTGTGAATATTCCTACTCCATGTTTCTGGCTATGGCAAAAACAGTGAACTTGTGAGTATATGTTGAGTCAAGATGTTCAAGATAAATCAAATGGTTGACTGAAAATTAGGCATAACATTTCTACATTGAAAAATCAACAAAAAATTGTTTATAATATCAGTTCAACAAACATGCTTAAATTCTCTTAAAATATATTTAAAGTCGTGTGTGTATGTGAGTGTGTATATGAATTTACACAGATTGGGGGAAAGGAAGAGAATTGTTCATTTGTTTCATTCTTTGCATTGGCCCCTTAAGGCAGTCCCTGAAAGGTTTATTGTGCCAGTGTGCTGACCACTGAGCTTCCAGGATCTAGTTACCTCAATTTCTGAGAACTGTGATACAGGTAAATGAAGTCATTCCCAGCTTTTGTTAGGAATTTGAATTCAGGTCCTTAAGATTATCTAGCAAATTTTATTAAGCACTGAAAAATTCCCACAACCCTCTGTGGATTCTTTAAAGATACAGTGACTTAGATGGTTCATTATTTATTAAAAAATAATACGCATTTGTAACCCAATATTTGAGTATTTAAAAATTAAAAATTTCAGCATAATAAATGGGGAAAATTATTTCAAAGAAAACTCATAAGGCCCTTGATAAATACATCATTTGTCTTTGCAAAAGAAATATACTATTTTCCTCGAAAAAAAAAACCTTTATTTTTAATGAGATGTTGTTTGAGAGATGTTACATAATTGTTGTCACATCCTTATGTAAAGAAGGGATTAGCATTTTCACAAATTGAAGCATTAAGAGTTAATGAGGGGAGAAATTTGATTCTTATATTATACAGAACATGTTGATTCTAAAGAAATACATAATTAACTCTTAATTATCTTGTATGGATAGCCACAACTTTGAGCTCAGAATAGACAATTTATCATTAAGGTTCATGCTCATTTTGAAAAAAGAAAGATAGATTGGAGTTATTTTTTATATTAAATTTATAATTATCAAGATATATTGAATAAGGGTACTAAATATGATCACACTTTATAAAATTAATCACTCTTACCCTTAAATCATAGCATTGTTCCAATGAGTAAATGGGTACAGGATGTAAGATTCATGTGCGGAATGATAAATAGAAATTTGAATTCTATTGTAAACTCTTCCAATAACAAGTGAAACTTGGTATCTGTATACAATGGGATCTGTATAATGAATGTCACTTGCTCTAATTACAAAACCAAAAATGCTCTTTCTTTGACGCCACCACTACTGTGCTCATTTTTTAAAATCCCATGACAACTATCATAAAAAGTAAGCAGTTTTTCAGTTTTCCCTGTATTTGTTACTAGAACAGTTTGATACCTTCTCACTGATGATCCTGCTAGATAAAGATTAAGGTTAAAGGTTTTATGAGGATGGGTCTAACATGAAAAACTCCTTCCTGTGTTCTTTTTTATGGAGTACCAGAATGCTTTATAGATATTGTCACAGAAGGAAATCAATTAATCATCCTACCTAGCTGTGACACCTATGAACTACAGCAATAACCAGCATAGGAGAATGCCCATAAATGTACAATAACTGACACTCGCATATTAATGGTAAGCAATGTCTGTCTAACTGTACTTAGACCACTCGCCAGGAGGGAAATCATGTCTGGTACTAGAAACTAGGCAAACTAGCCTAGCTAGTGAGGTCATGGACCTGAATAGAGAATCTACCATTGCCAATTTGATAGGTCAATATAATACCTAATTATATTCTAAAACTTATTCTTATATCTATTAATAAGTGTAGCTATGAAAACTCATCAAATAACTACTATTAATGGAATGGAGTTGATCACAGAAAACTAACTATTTACAATGCAAGGTCTAGAAGATTGTGGGGAACCTAGATCCAGTGGATATATACACCAGCAGCTTCACCCCAACTTCTACGGTGCCAGGAATATTATGAAAGAGGGGAATAACTGTGTTTTAGAACAAGAATATCAAACAGTCTTTCTTTCCTAGAAAAGGATACAAAATTAACACATGAACAATGATAGAATTAAGAAACATCATAATATAAAAGAAAGAAAAATTTTACTAGTTCCCACCATAGACAAAGAACCACAAGCAATGACTGTTGAGATAGATTGTATTAATCTTTCCTAGGCATGAACCTCCATGTTGGTTATAGGATACAGAGGGGGGAAATGATCATTCATGAAACTATACGAGTGAAAACAACAACAACACACTCTATATCTATCCATCTTTATATCTCCATCTATCCATCCATCTATCCATCTATCTATCTATCTATCTATCTATCATCTATCTATCTGTCTGTCTCTTTCTCTATCTATCTCTCTACACTTCTAAAATAATTGAAAACAGATTTGAATGCCAAATGGAGAAAAATAGGACAGTCTGGAGGGAGGAAATGGAAAAATGAGTTATAATTATATTTTAGTTAAAATGTATTTGTAAAATGATTAAAGGCTTTCAACTGGTAAGTAGTCATGTTATTTTCACTTTAAAATGTTTTAATCTGCTGGGGATTAATGGAAAGCACTGGCTCTAAGAAGCTTGGATGGATGGTATAAAGAAGTGACTACAGTGGTCTTATTCTTTAATAGTACTGGCTGAGAGATATTAATGGTCAAGAAATTGATACAGTAAGAGATACCTTCAAAGGTTTCACAGTGCTAGTCTAAATTATTTTCATTACTATTTTTAATTTAAAAATTTTTACATAATATATTTTGATCAAGTCCAGGTTTCATGGTTCTTCTTAATAATATTTCTTTCATTTTTGAGAGTACAGCATAATTATATAATTCCCCCTTAACTTTCATTAATGTACATTGCTATATCCAAAATTCTTCCTTTCTACTTATATAATCAGATATGCAGCCCTGTTATAAATAATTTTTAAATGAATATTTCCAAATCATCTGACCTTACATATTCAGGTATCATATCAAATAATTCAGATGCGCTTAATATAATGTTAATAATATGTAAAATAATACAAGATGAAGGCACCATTTCTTCATCTCATGTCCTTAATGATTACATTTTTTTTCTATGGAAGAAAAAAATTGGTCTATAAAGTCCCTCAAATAAGATAATTTAGTTTATGATGCTTTTTTACTATAAGAAGTTATAAAAGAAATGTGCATTCAGTAGAAACTGATTCATATTTGAGTTCTTATCTTTTCATATGCTAACATTATGCTATTGCACACTGACTCACAATGCTGGGCTCTCTCACCAAGCTGCTACAATACCATGTGTGTGTGATTAAACAGCGAGTTTCCAACAGTTCACTCTTTCCCCAACTATGATATTTAATATCTTAGGCAAATACGTTGCATTTTAATTATATTTATAGCAATAAATTTTTGATGGGGCTTAGTATAAGGTAAGGAATATCTCTTAATCTGTTAGTAATCTCTATGTTTGTGATTCCTCAGTGTATGCTACAATATGAAAGTACTTTTCTGTCAATTCAACACATGTTGCAAATTTCTTAGACTGAGAAGTGAAACAATGGTTTGAACTAGTCTGTGCTTTTTAGCCTTTATATTCTTTTCATAGGTGTGCATATGATCTAACAATAGGACCTAATTTTCTATCTACAAGCACCATTAGTTTGAGGACTATGTTTTATAGCTGAAACCCCTTTTCTACATATTTCTGAATCTTTATCTAGAATATATTGTATCTGCTTCTCTCTATGATTTACTACTTCTGTGTAACACTAGAAGTATTTTGCATATGTGTGCACACAAACCTCCCTTCACTTAAGACACACACACACACACACACACACACACACACGCACGCATGCGTGTGCAGTTTATATATATAACTTGTTTCCTAGTAATCTTGCATTGGAAGTTCAGGTCCTCTATGGAGTTGTAATCTGTGATATCTCTAAGTAGAGACTGCAAGATCACTCTCATTGAGGTCACAATCCTTGAGAGGGAGTAAAGTTCTTCACAGACTATTAGTGTTCAGGAGAGTGAGCTATTATGAGATAGAGAGTTGTCCCTCTTCTGCCTGCTGAAGTTATCTTTTTTTTTAATGTAGTACCATTGTTTTGATCCTATCTGCTATGAGGGCTTAACCAAAGGGAAAGTTATTTTGGCATCATGCCCTTGAATATCTTAAAAGAAATAAATGTCTATCTTAATAAATAGATTTAATTTTAGGTACTTTGAGGTAGTAATGAAAAAAGATGAATATAGGTCACAGTCAGAATTCATTCAAGGAGAGAGATTATAGTGCTTATAAATCTAACTTCAGTTTCAAGGGCCTGAAATCTGCATCCAGTGATAATTCCCACCATGTGTAGATCTCAGAGTCTAGCTCACAAATATTCACAACTGTATTGTCTCATTAAATGTAACAGAAAATAAAGATAATCATATATATTCATTATGCCTCCTAAATCAGACACACATGGTATCTTAAGACCATTATTCAACATGCTGTGTGTTATAATGTCATAGACACAGTAGTAAACATACATACATTAAATTCTAATGACTCATGTGTACAAGAGCGATACAGTGATATATCAGTATGTTTTAGCATCTTGTTATTGATTTGAAAACACAATTATAAAGACTAATCAATGTGTCAGTGTTGCTATCTCAGTGCCAATACAAAACTAAAGAATAACAAAAAAGACTGCATAGTAAGGGTTATTATAACTATCTTAAGCAAACATGTTATAATATGAACTTTACAAACTATGCTGATTACCATTTTTTATTAGTAACCATAGCAATGGGAAATTGACTATTTCAATTACTAGTGGATAGAACTATGATTTTCTAAAGGAAAAAATCACTTAACATGTTCATATCAAAACATCCTGCATGTCACACAACAGTTAAACTCTCAAGCAAGTAACTTGTATTCAAAAAATAAAAAAAAATGATCTTGGAAGCCCTTAAAATTATCGAATTTCCATGTACAATATGCAAAATTAGGTGTTTTTCTACTCATTTCCAATTTTGAGCATGAAATGGTTTCTTTCTTATGATAATCACAGGGTGATTACCATAAACAGTATACTTTAAAAATATTGTAATTAAATATAAGGTAGAGACCCATTACCAATCGCACCGTGCCATTTCAACCCACTAAAGTTTGGAAGCTCTATTGTTCAATATTTCCTACTAGCATCTATTTGAAAATATTTTCATATAATATTTGGAATTTTTAGTCTAAAAGTTTTATTGTTGGTTTGCTAATCTGTAAATAACGTGGTAATAGAAATCATGAAAAGACCATTTTCTTCAATACGGAAAGACTATGAGAGAAGACAGACATTCCTCCAAGCTAAATCTATCATTCACTCTGTTTTATATTTCTTTAGATTATCTAACCTGCTCCCATCATAAGCCATCTCATAATACAAAGTACCTGGGCAGAATAATTCTGTGGGTGATGGTGATCATATATGAAAGTTCAGATGAGTGCATATTTTTTTGCCCATCATGAAATTTCGGTGTTCATTACAGAACTCAGAAAAGAACTAATTCTTTTCAATTTTTTCCAGAATGCATCATTTATTCAAAATTATTTTTATAAGATTAATGAAACAGAACATGGTTTTGTTTTTACCAGAAATAAGATTGCAAGGAAGCAAAACTTTTAGTTAAGAAGGAGAAAAAGGTGGTAATTGATTAAGGGATATGCTTTCAGCATTTGTTCTTCAGCATTATAAATTCTACAGTGTCTTGGTTAGGTAATTTAAAGAATAATTCTAAAGAGTCAGTTTGTTCACCATGGCTTCAACCCAACAAATCATTCATACACCCGTACTTTGAGTCAAAATGTGTTAAGAACATTGTTAATCAGTTTAACAGACTAAGTTATTCATTTTATAAAATGAAATGGTATAAAAGAAAAAAATAATGAAATATTGACTTCCCAACTATATTCACATTTTCTTTACATGTAAGTTATGGTAATATGTTGGCTTGCTACAGAAAAAAAATCCTTTCAATACCCATCTGCCTTTTAAAACAGTGAGGTAGCTATAGGATCTGAGTAGGTGTCCAGGGTTTTTTTTTTTTGCTATAAATATATTCTTAATTTCATTTTCAAATTACTAAATCAGAAGAAATTTATGCTAGTGAATGGAAAGTGGCCCAAATTAACAGCAGCCAGAGCAACAACAATAAAAATAAACAAACTGATTCAATAGAGATAAAAGTGAGAAGATGCTTTAGATGCAAGAAAGGTTGACCAGTGGGTCCTAGATCTCATCTCTCCTCTCTCTAGAGAGCTCTCACCCTGAAGAAAGTGATTTCTTTTAAAAAATTTTTCACAAATTAATCAAAAAATATTATTATTCAAATAACACATATAAACTTCCGGCAAAAATAAATGACTTTTGTCTTATTATTGGACACAATTTTCAAGCGATTTAGCAAACAACCTAATGCATTTTTATGTCTTTACTTTTAATAAAAACCTATTTAAATATATACAAGACCAAGAAAAGGTTATCTCATAGGATTACTCTCAAGAATGATATCTCTACCAGCAGGCATGTATCAAAATTGAATGGAGTTTCAGTTTGGCTTTTAAAATAATAATTTAAAGTGACATGGATCACTGAGTAGTCGGACCTGAAATGACCATTGCAATTGTTTCTTTGATTTTTAAATTTTACTATTTGACAGTTTCACGTATGTAAATAAGACACTCAATATGCACTCAAGCCAGAGTCTTGCCCTATCCTCCTCCCACACATAACACCCAACCCCTTTTCTTATTGCCAAGTTCTTATCCAATGTTAATGTCTTTATTGCTTTTGGTTTGTTTTATGGGCCACTGTTTTTATACAGGACTTGCCACATGTGCAGGGAGGTGATTCTACTCACCGGACTTTTTTTAATCTTACTAAAGGCAATGGCGTTTTATCCATCCTTCTATATTTCTCAGTTGACATTGTCCCTGTGGTGTGTGTAGGGCCCTATAAATCCCTCTGTAAAATATAGCTGAATATTCACTAGACTGCTCTTGTGTAGTTGATAAGCAGACGACCACAGGTGTTGTTATATCATGAATGCCACAAATATACCAGGCACCTAAAGCAACATATCATAGCTCTCTTTCTCTTATCCATTATTTCTTTTACTCTTCATTTCTTCTTCTAAGACATTCCCTAATTCTAGAGCGGATCATTTGGTTGGCATTCAAAATTAATTTGTTTATAGTGCCTTAAATTAAACATGATTATCTTCCTTAACTATTCTTACTTCAAAAAGAAATGTATATATAAAAAATGAATCTTTCTTCAATTTATGAATATCAAAATAAATCTACAGAGGTGATTTGATTACTAGTCCATTTACCAAAACAAAAGGAATATGTTAACTCATCATGTCTATAACATTCCCAGCAATAGAACTTTCATAAAGTCTACAGTCCTGGTCAACGGACCTCAGATCCAATAAGAAATCACTTGATTATGTCAGTAGCAGTCAAATCACTATTGCAGTTTAAGTGACTCTTGAATGACAAATGATATTGTAACTTATAAGGTTTATTAAAATGTCAAACGCCTGTTTGGGTATATATTTATATTGACATATAATTTGACTTATACATATTAATAATCTTTTATTTATCATATTATAGAATTCCACTATTCTATTTGGAGATAAGATCCATTTATATATCTCAAGGTGGCTTCCTACTTATACTCCTCCTCCTCAACATCTTGAATATTGGGAATTTAAGTGTACACTATTATGCCTGGGTTCTTTTTCCATTCCTTCATAGTATACTGTCTATGAATGAACATAAATTCAAAATCTTAATGAAGTCCCTTTCATCAAGACTTTTTAGTGATTCTCATTAAAAATAAAAGTTTTGTGTCCTCATTAAAATTTATTCAGCCATAAAAAAGAGTGATATCCTCTCATTTGTAGCAAAATGGATGAACTGGGGGACATTATGTTAATTGAATATACCAGCCTCAGAAAGAAAAGTACTGCATGTTCTCTCTCATATGTGAAAGTTTGAAATATGTCATTTTGATTGTAAAATCATAATTACTAGATTTTGGGAGAGGTTTGGAGCATGGTGAGTGAAGAATAGTCGGTAGATTCCTGCTCACTGAAAAAAAAATGTGTTCAGAATCATTATTTTAGTCTCTCTTTCTTCTATGAACAAATTTCAGTAAAATAACATCATTTTGTAAATGTTCAGATAAAATATCACTTGTAACAGTAGTGAAATGGATTTCTCAGGGTGAAGACTGTGTCTAATTATCAAGGTATTTTTTCATATAAGTTTGGCCAAGTTATATATTTAAATTATTGTTCTTTTTAGGAGTCATCATTATGTATCTTTTATTAACTTTATAATGTATAAATGATTCATTGTGATATTTTGAAAACTGTTGATCTTGATAATTTAATCATTTACTTATTTGTACTGATTCTTTAAATAACAGTCTCAATATATAGCTCAAATAGTTGATTTTTAATGAACACACTTTGATTTAAAAATTTAAAACCTATCACATTTATTTAGGTATGTGTGTAAGTGTGTATGTGGTAGTCAAAAGACAATTTGGAATGTAAACTCTCTCCTTCCCTCTTGAGGGTTCTGGAAATTGAATTGGGGTCATTAGCACTAATGGGAAGCCATTTTGCATGATGGGCATAGTTACAGCCTATGTATGTGTGTGTATATGCATGTATATATGTATGTATGTATATATATATATATATATATATGTATGTATGTATGTATGTTCTATTATTTAATGTGTTTATCTGTGAATATACTTGTACGTATGTATACTTTATGCATGTGCTTACTTGACCCCTGAGGCCAGAAAAAGGCATCATATCCCGTGTAACTAAAGTTATGTAAAATCATCATCTAATCAATATCATATAGAGCAGATATCAGGTCCTCTGAAAGACTAGTAATTGGGTTTAACCAATGAACAATGATTCCACCTCCATGAGCATTTTTTTTAAAATAAAGATAATACTTTAACAATAACTCCTATTGTGCTTTGTTTTACAAATTTATAATTCTGTTCTGGATTTAAATAATCACGCAATTACAATTCTTACAGAATGAATAAAATAAAAATCTTTTAATGATTTTTCTATTGCTGTATGAGTGTATTGATAATGGTGAAAAATTAAAAATAGCTCAAAACCTCATTAAATATATGGGAAAAGTTTTGACTTTAGACTTCCAATTAAACAATAAAATTAAGTATTCTACAAAATGTTTTACTTCAATTTTTTTTGTTAAAACAATTGGAATGTCATCATTTACTTACTGTGTGTAACTGTTACAGAATTTACTCATCATCACTTGTTAAACAAACACAATACAAGTGTTAGACTTGCACATATGAGTATGGAAGTGTCAATTTAATGATTATATAACAAAAGATGCTGGTTTCTACTGATTTATTGTGGCAAGTGTAATTACACTCTGAGCCATCTTTGCAATTATCATGCTTAATTTTTGTCTATTGTTTCTTTATTTCTGATTGGTACTCTCAACTCTAGTAACTATTTCTTGTATTTTACTTTTATCTAATTCACTGTTATTACACTAAAAAGCATGAAATGTTAATTTTCTTGTTCTTTCTTTTATAAAGCATACTGCTTGTAGTAATTTCCCCTTCATTACATTATTGGAGCCTTAAGTTTCTGTCAGCACCTACATATTTTGTTCTCACATAGTATAAAATAATTTAATCATAGTTAAATATTTTTTATCATTGTTTATTTCTAAATATTCAATTCATTCTTAAACATCCACACATATTTCTATTTATATTCTGGTGATTTCCTTTTAAATAAATATTTAAATGAATATTTTTAAAATATTATGCCAATCTTGATTTCACTCTTGTGATATTTACAATTTTGTTCAACCAACTATGTGTTATAAATGTTTTTTTATTATGTTCTTTGTGTTAAATGGCTTTAGGTACATTTGATGTACTTCACCTTTGTAGAACACTTTCTCTCCCTCTCTCATTTCATTTGCTTTGCTCTGCTCTCCTTTTTCTGATCCCTTCACTCTTTTTAATTCCTCCTTTAAACTATTTTTGTTAGGTGCTAAGGAAATGTTTTCCTGCTGAAGTATTTGATGCAAAAGTAGGAGGATGCTCTGCTAGATTCCTGACACTCAAATAAGAATTCATACTGAGCATTTTACCTGGATGGGTGGGATGGAGGAAGCGTGGATATGGGAGCAGGGAAGTAAATATCTTAATTAAGGGAACCATTTTAGGGTTTGCAAGAGACTTGACTCTAGAGGGGTTCCCAGATCCAAGGAGATGGCATCAGCTTGTTCCTTGGCAGCAGAGGAGAGGGTGCCTGAAATGGCCTTGTCCCATAGCCACACTGATGAATATCTTGCATATCACCATAGAAGCTTCATCTGGCGTGGATGGAGATAGAGACAGAGACCCACATTGGAGCACTGGACTGAGCTCCCAAGGTCCAAATGAGGAGTAGAAGGAGGGTGAACATGAGCAAGGAAGTCAGGATTGCGAGGGGTGCATCCACCCACTGAGATGGTGGGACTGATCTAATGGGAGCTCGTCAAGGCCAGCTGGACTGGGACTGATGGAGCATGTGATCAAACCGGACTCTCTGAATGTGGCTGTCAATGAAGGCTGCCTGAGAAGTCAAGGACAATGGCACTGGGTTATGATTTTACTGCATGGACTGGCTTTGTGGGAGCCTGGTTTGTTTGAATGTTCACCTTCATAGACCTAGATGGAGAGGCGAGGACCATGGACTTCCCACGGGGCAGGGAATCCTTACTGCTCTTAGGATTGGAGAGGGAGGAGGAGGAGAAGAGGGGAGAGAAAAGGGAAGTGGGGAGGAAGGGGAAATTTTAATAAATAAATAAATTAAAAAAATAAATCCAATCAGAAATCAGGTGATTACCTTCATGACATTCCTGTTAATATTGCAAGAAGAGATATATCTTGCCATGCAGGTCATTACTGCAGTATGTAGGATTCACAGGTGAAGATGAAAATTGATGACTTACCCCCACCAGCAATATTCATAACACCTTCTAGTATTATGAAATATAGCCAACAGGAAAAAAGCCCCTAATTAATATCAGCATGATACCATGTGGAGTGAATTACATGAGTGATGTCATCATCAGCAGTAGGTCACTACCATTCACTCTGGGTAGGCAACTATGAGAAGCAAAACAAGCCTGTATTGTTTTGGAGGGTCAAAAAGTTTCTTTGTGTAACGGATGATGATTAATGCAGAAACTCACAACTTGTCCATGTGCAGACAGTAAGAAATTGTGGCGTGCTCAGCCACAAGTGGCAAAGCATTCTCACCTTCACTAAAAAACACAGATATGAAAGGGAGTATGAGATTTTAAAAGCCAGAGGACCGGGAACTCGGGAGTCAAAAAGTCTATTCTGCAAATGACAAAACCACTGCACTCATAAACCCCCCAAAAATGATTACTTGCACAAGATCTGCACAAAACCAAGACAATCGTTATAGCAAAAAGTGAGAAATGTTTCATGTTCTTTTAAACGTAAGAAGTCATGGACAGTGATACTTTCTCATTGACACCTTTCCACTGGATAGTCCCCCACCAGAACTTTGTGGGCAATCAAAACCGAAGATGCTTGTAACATGGAGGCCAGCTTGTTGGGGTATCTGTTCCCACCCAGTACCCTACAACCGGCAAGTCCCAGAGAAAATCAATCACACAGAGATCTCTATAAGTTATAAAACTGATTGGCCCATTAGGTCAGGCTACTTATTAGTTCTTATAACTTATGTTACCCCATTATCCTTATCTACATTAGCCACATGGCCCAGTACCTTTCTCAGTGTGACAGTTTACATGTTGCCTCTTCGGTGGTCTGCGCAGGAGTGGCGGAGGGAACTTCTGCTTCCAGAATACTCCCAGTCTCTTTGCTCCACCCCTACTTCCTGTCTGGCTTTCCCGCCTATACTGCCTACCTGGCCAATCAGCGTTTTATTAAAATATGATTGACAGAATACAGACAATTCTCCCACACCATTTTTTTTTAAGGTTATAACATGAGGGCCGGTTTGTTGGGGTTTCTATCCCGCCCGGTACCCCACAACCGGCAAGCCCAAAGAAAATCTCTCACAAGACTCCATAAGATTATAAAACTGATTGGCCCATTAGGTCAGGCTACTTATTAGCTCTTATAACTTTTGTTACCCATTATCCTTATCTACATTAGCACATGGCTCAGTACCTTTTCCAGCGGGGGGGGGGGGGGGGTGCAGCTTACATCTTTCCTCTCCAGTGGTCTGGGCAGAACTGTGGAGGAGCTTCCTGCTTCCCAGAATACTCCCAGTCTCTTTGCTCCACCCCTACTTCCTGTCTGGCTTTCCCGCCTATACTGCCTGCCTGGCCAATCAGCATTTTATTAAAATATGATTGACAGAATACAGACAATTCTCCCACACCAGATGATGGGTTATAAAATGTATAATGTAAAAGAAAATAAAATAACAGAAGATTCTGAAAGAGCAAATCATGGAGGAGTTCAGGAGAGGATTTTTGATGAATATGATTATGCTGTTTGATTTTTGTCAATTTGATGTAAGCTAGAGGCATCTAGGAAGAAGTAGCCTCGATTGGTCTATAGGCAAGTCTGTGTAGTATTTTAACAATTAAAAATTGATGGGAGAGGGTTGCAGCCCACTGTGGGTGACTCCACCTCTGGGCAGGTGTGCTTGGTTGTATGAGAAAGCAGGCTGAGTGAGCCAAAGAGAGCAAACCAGCAAGCCATGTCTCTCCATGGTCCCTATTATAGTTCTTTACTTGAGCTCCAACTATGGCTTCCCCCAGTGTTTGGCTGGAACCTGGAAATTTAAAGCAAAATACCCTTTTCTCTCAGTTACTCACAGTGAGTGTTTTATCACATCAACAGAAACAAAATTAGCACAGCTTTTGCACTGGATACCGTAGAGTCTAATTTTTGAAACAGAACTGTCTTGGAGAGGGTTGGGTAAATATGTGGAACTTTGGTCTGAAAAAAAAAACATTCACTATGTAAAGCTAACTGTTTTATGAGAACTTTGAAAGAAAAAAATATTGAAAGAAATTCAAGCAATGGAGGCTTGCCTTGTATGTTTCAGAAAAACGTGTTTAAATGTTGAAAGACTCTATTGAGGATGTTCGTGTTATGTATTTGAATTAGAAATATGGTTTATTTTATGATCAACTGGGGTTGAGGAATCAATTGTAATTAGTAAAAGATGAGCACAACTGAAGTAAATTGTTGCTTTACTAGGTAAATTACTTCTGGTAGTCTTGGACAGAAAAATCAGTGAGATTGGGATCATTGAATTGAAATCTTTGGGGAAGTAATTCCCCAAGCTTAGTACACAAAAACTCTGGTCCATAGCGATCAAGTGTGCACCTAATATTGGTAGATGACCTTGGCAATGAGTAAGAGTTTTTCTTATCATGATGGTGTAGAAAGCATGAATCCTTAAATATTGAGGAGTTTTTTCATAGATGATGAGGAGATGAAGTTTAATATCTTGTGGCACTGAAGAGACAACAGGAGACATCATTGGTTAAAGTCCAAACTCAACTGCATAGATAGTCCCTACCCACAGCATTTTGAAGATACCAGGTTCATGGGAAAACCTTTATTTCTTCAGCAAATCACTTTTCAATTGAAAAGGTATTATTCAGACTTCATATATTTGTGTAGTTTATGAAGACTGCTATGATTTTAATTATTAGTTTTCTTCATTGTGGTCTGAAAAGATACAAAGAAGTATCATGAATTTTTATAATTGTTAAGCTTGCTTTATTCTTTATGTTGTGATCAATTTTGGTATTACTGATGTGAATGTGTGTTTCCTTTATCTTGAATATAATATTACATATATATCTATAAAATGCAATTGATCTATGATAATCTATGATAAAGTTTAACTGTGTCAAGTCTTTGATGATTTTCAGATTGGAGATCCTGTCTAGATGACATCTATATGAATGAGTAGGATATTGAAGTGGCCTATCCTTTTTTTGCCAGGCCATATGTGGCATTTTATGCTTTTTAGTGTTGTTTTATGAAAGTAGTCTCCAGTATTTGGTACATAAAAGTTTATAATTTTTGTGCTTACATAGATGGTTAATTTTATTGCTATTTAGTAGTTTTTCTCATCTCTTCTGCCTAATTTTTATGTGAAGTCTAATTTATCAGACATGAGGAAGTTTTCTTGGTAGATTGAATCACATTCTCTAACACTCATTTTATGATTGTTCTCATCTAAGAAGAAAATAAAGAAAATGAATTAAGTAGAACATAGTATAAATATTGAATTTGAAAGACTTGATCAAAACAATC
Organism: Myodes glareolus; assembly: GCF_982192425.1. NCBI lineage: Eukaryota > Metazoa > Chordata > Mammalia > Rodentia > Cricetidae > Myodes > Myodes glareolus. Next base: position 27,047,128 of record NC_142043.1, on the reverse strand, counting down.
TGCTTAATAACCATAACATTTCAAAGGTGCTTGATCTATTGACTATTCTGAGATTATGAATAAATCATCTTACAATATGATTTATGAAAAATTTACAAAAAGAAGTCCTTAATTTTCTCCCTTATCTATCTCTATTGCATCTAGATTTTTACATATATAGTCAAAGACTCTCTAGTGATGGCATGTTCTGGGTAACAGTGGCATCATCCAATTATTCTACAAAGAGACTTTAGAAATCATTTCTTGATATATCTAGAAATTACATCTAATTTTGGTTAGGGATCAGTAAAAAGAGAAAGAAATAATATAGGTGTTTTTTAATGCATTTGTTACAAAAATGGTAAAGAAGACTAGGACATAAATATAGGAGGGCATGGGAGGAGGGTGTGAGATGGGTAGGAGAAAAAAAAGAATTGCTATAATTATATTTATTTTGCTGACTAACACTTTCATAACTTCATTGGCTGATTGCATTATTTTACCTACATTTCTAAAATTTGCCTAATTTAACAAGTTAAGCTTTTTAAAAAAGTTCACTTCTGGTGCTCTTCATGTCTTCCTAAGTATAATATATATGCTAAAACAAATAAGTAAGATCCGGAAACAAATGAAAGGAAGGACTGGCACATTGAAATTCACATACCTTAATTACATAAATATTTATTCTGTTAATTATTCCTTAATGAAAACAGAAAAATATTTGTATTACTACCACCTCTAACAACTGAGTTAATTTAAAATGAGTGAACAATCTCTAATTTTCAGCTTATATATTGGTAAAAGTTGTAAACTAGACCAGGTTTGCTACAAAGTCCATTCTCTTAGATATACAAGAAGATAAGACAAATTACAACTGTTTTCCTCAGATATGATTTGTTTTATGACTCCAAGAATCATACCAACTTTTACCATTAAAGGTATTCAGAAGTGAGATTTAATAGTTTTTTGATACAGAATTTAAAAAAATAATGTACCTTCCACTTTCTGGAGTCTGTACAACTTGAATTTCACTTGTTGCCATCATTTTTTTTGAGTTGTTTATTTAGAATATTTTACCATGCACATTAGAGATAGATGAATCTTGAGAAGCAATGAGATCACTCAGTGAGAGTAACTAAAATGAGAGGAGAGTGTCCTGAACCAAGCTAAAGACAAAACCAATATATTAAATAATGCACACAAAAGAAACCCAGAAAAACCCCAAAGAGAACAGAATCACTTGGTCTTCTGTTTTAGGTTCTGTCCATGCAGTAGAGCAGATATAAACTCAATGCCATGCTGGTTGGGCTGGAAGTATGTCTCAGCTATAAAAGGTTAGACATTAATACATAAAACATATGGTATCTCATTATAAGATCTAAGGATTCTAGTGCAAGAATGAAACCTAAAAGTCAGAACTTCGTGCAGGATATTTGGACAGTGCTGTGAGAAGCTCAAATGTCAAGACAAGTCATTACTCCTTTAATTCTATGGAGACTATCTAAACTACTCTTTAGTACTACAGGAAATACATATTAGATGATTAGTATGATGTTTAATATCAGACAAATGTCCTCTTTATACAAATAACAGGTGTATTTTTGCATTCAAAGTCTTGAACCATGTTTATTCTATATTTTGTATGTGACTATGCTCTTCACTATACTCTCCTGTATACAGAATATATTACTATATATATCATGCAGATATAGTAATATATATATATATATATATATATATATATATATATATATATAAATTTATTATTCTCTCCATCCCAGAAAATAAAAGACAAAAGTCCTGCTACCTTGGTAGGTATATCCTTGGTAAAGTTGTGTGAGGAATTACACAAAATATCCATTCTTAGAATGACTTTGTTTCACTAGCAACTTGCCAATGGATATAGCATCAATTACAGAAACCATTAAACCTAGAGAGCAATATGCCACTTGATACATTGGAAACTACTTTCACTTTCATTCAGATTCTCAAAAATAATGTCCTTAATTAATATTCGAGATACTCATTTTTCTGCTCTTAGTTCACATTAAATACAGAATTTTGATTTGTTAAAGGTGTTATCAGAGTCTGCAAACTAATACCTATGACACAGTCCTTCTGAAAAATTCTTCGTGTTGAGCATTTTACTTAAATAATTGAGTCTAATTAACTAGATTTGCAGGTGGAATGTTTCATAAATTTTGCCTACTAGAATCTAAAGGGAAGTAGAGTATCTAGAATCAAAAGTCAATATGTAGAAGACGTTTCACTCCTCCTGAACTATTGGGAACTGGAAGATTGGTGAGGCCTATCTTGAAATAGATCAGCTTCCTCAGGTGAGGTTTAAGGACACCTTTGAGGCTGATACTGGGAAACAAAATTCACAGTCTCTTCAGTGCTAACAAAGGTCATTTAGAAAGGCATGGTTCTATTTTTAAGTCTAAGATGGCTTTGTAAACTTTTCATGTGTAAAAATAAATGGTATCACTAAACTGCACTGGAACAGTCTTACAAAAATAAATATGAAGTTGTCCTGTTACTCTGTTTGTCAGCATAGATTTTTTTAAAGATATGATTGGGAAGTTTAAATTACTTGTGAAGTTCAGCCACAGTCAGAAGCTTGATTCTTGGCTTATTATTTTGCTAATCTGAGATCATGATATCTACTAAAATGTTTCTGAACTTTTAAAATCACATACCACATCTTGATCAAGATGTACATGTAGATCCCAAATCTAGACATGCAAATATCAGATTTTAACAGTAGGTATATGTTATATATTTTAACTTTGATGTGGCATTTGATATGATGACAAATTAAATCATTTTTACACTATTGAAATTCAACTATCATAATAAACATTGATCAACAGCATTTTCAAAGACTGATGGAGGTCAAAGTAATGCATAACCCATGAAGCATTTGATTCAGAAATGTGTGAGCATTTAATTCTCTTATTGCTCATTTTACATTTCATCAGGTACTACATGGCATGGATATATGCTGTCCTGGTCAATTTGCTTCCTACCACATTTGAATTGTCTCATTCTAGCTTGCTGTCTTCCTCTGAAAGTTAGAGCCCCTTGAGGGACAACTATGCGATCATAAAAGTAATGAGGGATTCTAATCACTTAGGATTTATTTACTAGGGATTACTTCACTTTCTTTGAAATAGATTCCACAAACATATCACATAAGTAAAATATCTTCTTGAGCCTATATATTGATGAAGGAAATATATATTTTATAAATGATATATTATAGTGTAATGTTAGGAAAAAAGAACAAGGCTTTTTTTAAAAAATTCTGACCCATATATTTACAATAGTGTCTGGAAGTGTTCTAAATAGACTTTAGACTGATATTTTCCATAAAACTTCCATGTTAATTCAATAGTGGGTTTAGAATCTAAAAAAATGACTGATTGGCAGGAGTAGTTTCCAAAGAATTTAGAACCTCTCTCAAATACTTTGAAGACAGCAAACGTCTTTATTTATCCTTCAACGTGTATAAGAGATTATTATGGCATTTAATTAACTTATGTTTATTCATAATATTAGACTACCACTGAATGTAGTTTGGGCTTTCCTTTTATTATGTTCCTACTGTAGATTTTTACAAATGTAGAGATTTTTTGGAAGATTTTATGTATAGGGACTCAGAACTAATATGAGCAGCATCATATGAGTAGAAGGTGTGGTCGCAAGATTATAAGATATGTTTTTATGAGAGTACAAATGTCAATACCCAGTTTTTATGACACACTTGGAGTATAAGGCATTCTTAATTGATCCATTAAAATGTGTCACTAATACACACATATAAAGTTCCTTTAATTTTAATGAAACAGTTTGTAAACTAGTAACTATATTAATTTTATAGATCACATGCATTTCCTTAAGACAAAATGAATGACATTTTTCAGAGCATCACAATCTATGATGAACCATTAATTTTATAAATAGAAAGTAATGCTGGTGCAAAAATCACTTTGGTGCAAACAAAATGTACATGACCCATTGGGTATTTACTGTAATACAACAGCTTTGACAATTTTAATACATAAAATTATATTGTAATTATATCAAATTATGATTTGCTTTGAACATTGAATATATTTTCTTATAGTCAGTGGTTTCATATATAAATATATGGGTGTGAAAACATATTTATTTACTACCTATACTTTATTACTTATTTGATTCTAAATTAATAGTAATAATATCTACACTATATCAGACACTGAGCTATTTGCTACATCTAAAAGCAACATGGAAGAACATGATTTCTTCTATTTTTAATATAATGATAGAGCATATGAAATAAGCTTTATGACCATGTGTATCAGTTCCCTTTTTTTCAAAACATCTTACCAATATTTTGTCAATCTAAGAGCATTAGACAATAAAGAATGTTAATATAAGTTAATAATTTAATTATTTGCTGATAAGAAATGGTAACATCTCATGATTATCTAATGCCACAAGGCATGACAAATCAGTCTGGAATTGATGGAGTCCTGTCTGCATATACTGATTATGGTATCTTTGCAGAGGGATTGTGAAATACACTTTAATCTTGATTTCATTCCTCATTTGTGCACAGAGACTCTTGACTGCATATTATAGGGCTCCATGGTCTAGGAGAGAAGAGAATGGTAAAGCAGATCTGTTCCAGAGAGCTGTTTTTCTTTTTCTCAGTATGCGGCATTATTCATGTATTTTAAGGTTGTATTTCCAAATTTAAAGGAAAGAATTGTGGAAAGTTAGGAAGAAAAATTCATTTGAGGCTATTTCCAGCATAGGAACCAACAGAACCTATTTCTCTTCCTTTTTGTACTTTTTATTCATCTACATATTTCTCTCTACTTCCCTCCTTTACTCCCTCTTCTCCTCTACTGTCTCCCATGATTCTCACCCTTCCAATTTACTCAGGAGAGCTTGTCCTTTCCTACTTCCCATGTAAATTAGATTCATGTATGTCTCTCTTAGGATCTTCTTTGTTGTCTAGGTCCTCTGGGGTTGTAAATTATAGGCTGGTTTTTCTTTGATTTAAGTCTAAAAGTCAATTATGAGTGAGTACATATTATATTTGTCTTTTTGGGTCTGGGTTACCTCACTAAATATGATATTTACTAGATCCATCCATTTGCTTGCAAATTTCAGATGCCATTGTTTTTTCCTCTGTGTTATAATCCATTGTGTAAATGTGTCCCTTTTTTTTTTAACCCATTCTTTGGTCGAGGGGCATTTTGGTTGTTCACAGGTTCTGGCTATGACAAACAATGCTGTTATGAACACAGTTGAGCACATGTCCTTGTGGTATGATTGAAATACTTTGGGTATATACCAAAAAGTGGTATGGCTGTGTCTTAAGGTAGGTTGTTTTCTAATTTTCTGAGAAATCACCATCCTGATTTCCGAAGTGGCTGTATCAATTTGCAATCCCACAAGCAATGGAAGAGTGTTCCCTTTACCCCACATCTTCTCCAATATAAGTTGTCATCAGTATTTTTGATTTTGGCCACTCTGACAGATGTAATATGGAATTTCAGAGTTGTTTTAATTTGCATATCTCTGATGGCTAAGCATGTTGAGTATTTCCTTAAGTGTCTTTCAGAAATTTTAGATTTATCTGTTTAGGTCTGTACCCCATTTTTATTGGATTATTTGTTCTTTCAATGAGAAATTTCTTGAATTTTTTATGTATTTTGGAGATTAGCCCTCTGCATGATGTAGGACTGGTGAAGATCTTTTCCCATTTTGTAGAAACTGTCTCTTTAGATGCTTATCTAGAATGTCACTAGCTATAAATTCTTCCAACTTTTGGCAATAGACAGGGAAAAATGCATCTTTACACTCTGTAAGTTATTATTTTATAGGCAGATCAATAAAAATTGCTGCAATAAATTAGACTATATAAATTTCCAACTCACTTGATTTTAAGACTTCAATCTTAAGTCTTAACAGTCAGTCAACATCAGCTTGGCATTTCAAGTATTCATTTTCTGCATGTAATCTACTAATTCATAATGCAGTTGAAGAAAAGGATTTCCTCTTTCATAACACTGACTTTAAAGCTAAATGGGAAAACAAATGTATATAACTGTTTGAACAGTAACAAATATTGAAGCCAACATCTCATATCAACACATAAGAGTTATTTAGAATCTTAGTTTACACATCTCAGTGAATTCCTTAAAATCTGATAACATGACATAGGAGGGCAAAACAATTAGTTGATGATTACACAAGTGAGATTCAGGTAGGTAGAGATGAAGTGAACATTACAGGCAAACATCACACATTAAAACATGACAAAATATGTTTGAATTTGGTACTGGCTGCAGAAAGGTGTTTTTTACTGTTGTTGTTTTGTTCTGTTGCCAATTTTCTAGTGAAAACATTGATTATTCATTTCAGTTCAGATGACATAATAACATTTTATGTTAATCATACATTACATTATGCTCTAATTCCAGAACTCAATTGATTTTTATACAAAGATAAATCTATTTAAGTAAATAATCAAAATTTTATTCCATTTAAGCTTCAAATAGAAATCTGAGCAAGGAAGTGAATCATTTGTGACTGTCAAGCACTCCACAAAGAACAAAGCAATTTTCCAAAGTTGTGTATCTCTTTTCTAGAGACTATATCCTGGACACAGGCAACTCATACATCCTAAAGACTCTTGCAACTACCAGGTCCTTTGGAGATGAAAATATTTACAACAATTTCATGTGTCAGAATAACACAGGAGGTAAATGCATGACCTAGAAATGCTTAGGTCCTTGCTATAAATGTGACTATCATATAAATGTGACAAGGTAACTCAGTAAGTTTAAAGGTTTATTTATTTATTTTGGGGAATCAACTTTTAAAATTAGAAAATACTATGAACACTTACAAGTTCCTTTAAGAGGAATAAAATAAAATAAAATCTGTGACTTTGAGCAGATTGTGATATAGAGACAAACAACACTCAACTACGTCTTCATAAATCCCACAAAGAACAGGAAACCAGTGACCACAGAGAGTACTGGTATTCGGAAAAGGTAAGAAAGGGCCAGAGTAAACAATATATAGAGAACTGAGATAAATACAGAAAAACTCAATTTTATAGTTACAATAGAAACAAAATTGAAAAAAAATCAAAGAAAAGCCAGAAGACTACCCCTCAGTCCCACTTTGAGCTACAAAATCATCTGGCGATGGATGGAGATAGAGACAGAAACACATATTGGAACACTGGACTTAACTCCCTAGGTCCAAATGAGAAGCAGAGGGAGGGAGAACGTGAGCAAGGAAGGCAGAACCAATAGAGATGGAGACCCACATTGGACCACTGGACTGAGTCCCCAAGGTCCAAATGAAGAGCAGAAGGAGGGAGAGCATGAAAAAGGAAGTCAGGACTGCAAAGGGTGCGTTCACCCACTGATGCAAGAGGACTGATCGAATGAGAGCTCACCAAGGCCAGCTGGACTGGGACTGAAGAAGCATGTGATCAAACCAAATTCTCTGAATGTGGCTGACATGGGGGCTGACTGAGAAGCCATTGACAATGGCACTGGGTCTTGTTTAATCTGTATGTACTGGTTTTTTGGGATTCTGGTCTGTTTGGATACTCACCTTCCTGGACCTGGAGGGAGGGGGAAGGAACTTGGACTTCCCACAGGGCAGGAAACCCTGACTGCTCTTGGGACTGGAGAGGGAGGAAGAGAGGGAGTGGGGGGAGCGGGAGGGTATTGGGAGGAGGGGAGGAAGTGGAAATTCTTATAAATAAATAAATAAATAAATAAATAAATAAATAAATAAATTTAAAAAAAGACATGTGTCCTAAGCATATGGAGAAAAACTAGAAACACAGAAAACTATAGTTAGTCTGTGACGCAGTTTTTTCTTTTTGAAAGTAGTTTTTTTTTCTCCCACATACAGTGTATTTTTATCTCAGTTTTCCATTCTGCAACTCTTCCCTGATCCTCTGCTTGTACTGTGTCTCTCAATTCCTTTGAGACTGGAATGAAGGAACTACTCATCTGTGGAGATGAGTATGAAAATATGGTTGTAAACTATAACCCCACACCGTTCCAGAAAAACGAAGGTACTGATGAGTGCAACAACAGAAGTGAGTTGAATCTGAAACAGTGGGTCTTCCTAAGCTCTGGTGAAGGAAACTGTGAATTTTTCAAGGAAACACAAAAGGGGACAAGACAGAAAGAGAGGAAACCAGATGGAAAGGTAAACACATGACTGGTGCCTTTGCCTCTCTTTAGGTACTGAGTGATTAATAACCGTGGAAGGAAACATAGATAATGAAGTATGACAGGAAAAAAGGTGGGAGTTGGGGAATGGGCAGTACCCTATTCTTTTAATTGGAAAATATCTCTAAAGAGTTGGTTATTCATGTGCAGAGAGGGAAAAAATCCAGAAGATAATGTAGTGGGACTTTTTAGGAGTTACTGGAGAATGGCACCCTTCTTTCTTTCATCAGAGTGAACCCCAAAGAAAATATGGGTGTTTGAATTTGGAGATCTCTGCTTCCATTAATAACAGAAGAAGTGATGACATATGTGACTCTCTACTTCATTTCATTTCTAAGTTTTAAAAATTTCAAAGTTTTCCTCCTTTGTTTTAACTGTTCTGCCTTTCTTCTGACATATTGGTTTTAATGACTAAAATATATTGTGAATATATGCATATATAATATTATAGCATGTACTATAAATAAATTTATCATTATATTAGCATATGCATATATGCATATATCTATTGCATTTTCTTACAATACCTCATACTTCTGACTTATATTCCTGCTGCTTCATGTCTTTTTCATTTTCATCTTTTCCTTATCTCTTAATTTTACTTCTTAATTATCCATATTAAGTACAAATTTTTTTAGTAAATTCTTTTTTTATCTTTTGTTTCCATTCAAAAAATTACACTTCCTCCCCTCCTTCCATTTCCCTCCCACTTCCCCACTCCCCCTCCTCACTCCCCTCCATCCTTAAGAGAAAGAGGGGTACCCTGCCCTGTGGGGAGTCCAAGGACCTCCTTCCTTAATCCAGGCCTAGGAAGCTTTGCATCCAAATAGACTAGGTTCCCAAAAAGCAGGTACATGCAGTAGAAACAAGTCCCAGTACAATTATCGATGGCTTCTCAGTCTGCCCCCATTGGCAGTCACATTCAGACTCACATGCTCATTCCGTCTCAGTCCAGCTGGATTTGGTGAGCTCCCATTAGATCAGGCACGCTGTTTCAGTGGATGGACCAACCCCTCACAGTCCTGACTTCCTTGGTCATCTTCTCCTCCTTCTGCTCTTCAACTGGACTTTGGGAGGTCAGTCCGTTGCTCTGATGAGGGTCTCTGTCTCTATCTCAATCCATCTCCAGAGAAAGATTCTATGGTGATATTCGAGATAATCATCAGTGTGATAGTGGGGCAAGGACAGGTCAGGCATTCTCTCCTCTATTGCCCAAGGACATAGCCGGAGACATCCCCGTAGACACCTGGGATCCCCTCTATAGCCAAGTCTCTTGCCAACTTTAAATGGCTCCCTTAATGAAGGCATAAGTCACAAACAATCCCACACCAGTTTGGAATTATGATTAATAGAATGGTTATTTATTCAAAGGGGAAAAAACTTACAGATTACCGTCCCAGACAACAGCCCCTCTGCGCAAACTGAAAAGGAGTCTAGGAGCCAGAAGCAGAGCCGGAAGTGGAGCTGGAAGCCAGAGAGAGAGTGGAGGACAGCTGCTGCTTTTTTAAAGAGAGAGAGACCACGCCCCAGTGTGCTGGTATCTCAGCGGCTATTGGCTGAAGTAGCAGAAGGATCTCCCACAGCATCTCCCCCTTTTGTTTAAGTAAGAGAGTTCTAAGCCTACTACGAAATTATATACAATAAGTACAAACCTACGAAATTATATACAATAAATAGAAATATCCTATTCTAACTAGTTTAAGTCTTGTATAACGAATAACTTGGCCAAGTCATGAGAGGAAAGTAACTACATTTATATAATCTTCAATCCCATCGAAGATCTGAGAAGGGAAATAATGTTACCTGAGTAATTAGGAAGTGCAATCAAACAACTTCCAGAACATGTAATAAGTCACAGAGACAACTGGCTACCTGGGCAAACACCCAAAGTCACGTTTGCAGCATTGAAGCAACCAACTTTGACTAAGACCTGAAGTAACTGACATACAATTTCAAAGGCAAAAAACTTTTCAAAACTATCTTACCCTGTCTTGGCAGGATATGACAGTCCTGTTTTATCCATTTACGGATATTCTGTAACTCTGTCAGTAGTTGAGGTATGAGCATTTCTTTACCCAAAGACCAGTTCTGCCAAGAAGAAAGGCTCCAGGTGAAGTGTCTTTGGTACTCAACATTCTCTCGGGAGTAGATCGGTGTTGCCAGGAGCGATTGTGTCTCACTACCACAGAACTCTGAATTAGATTAAAGGCCATTTTCTACAGCTCTTTGAAGAGGTTGAAGATTATCTATCTACACTGAATATAATCTCTATGTATCTAAAGAACCTGATTAGTCTAATTATAAATGACAAACTTAGATGACTATTAATCTATATAATTCTCAATACCTATCTAACTTAAAGACTGAGACAATATACAACTGTGCAATAAATGAGGACAATATGACCTCCAAATATAAACAATGTGCAAGTATACATTGCAATATGGTAAATATATATATCAATACATAAACAATATATAAGTATCTTAATCAGAGGTAGAAGTGTACAATGCAATATGGTAAATATACATATATCAATACTATATATATATATATATATATCAATACTTAAAAATGTTTTAAACAGAGGTAGAAGCATGCATGCATACAATAGTCAACATAATTTAACTTTGTATCAATATATAAGAATCGATACCAATATATTTGTATAAAAACAATAACTCACAAGTACAAATCTATTATCCCATAATCCAATTATCCCTCCTTTTTTTTTTAGGATTCCTGCGCTTATAAAATTCCTCCCCCAACCCTCAACCATATACTAATTATAACCAACCCTTAAATGATGTCCCTAAACCCAAGGACAAACTTTACTGGGAAAGTGAAGCTGCAGGGCGATTGGTAAAGAAAAGTCCCCAGACTATCTTGATACAAAATATACAGCTTTAATAAACAGAAGTAAGACTTACAACAGCTTACACCAGAATCCAACTGATCAATCCGGAGGCAGGAGCCAGGCGAAAAGAGAGCTAGTGGAGCGCGCTTGCTAGGTTTATAGGCAGGCTTTTGCCTGAGGGTGGCATGCCCCAAAAACAGAATATGATTGGCTGAACTCCCCTATCATCTCCCCCCTTTTTTCTAAAATAAGGCAGAACAAAACCAAATACAACTACATGCAATAGAAGCAAATAATAAATATAAAGTTTCAAACAACAAACAATGTTAAGCAAGAAACCTATAACAAAAGTTCTGCTAAACATTCTATCTCAGGGAGTCTAAATAATGTAGATGGTAACTACAACTATCTAATCTTCAACTCCATCAAAGATCTGAGAAGGAAAATAATTTTACTCAAGCAGCCCGGAAGTACAAGCGGGAAACTTCCGAAATGTGCAACGAATGGAAGAGACAACTGAATACCTGGGCAATCACCCAAAGTTTTGTATGCAATGTTGAGTCAACCAATTTTGGCTAAGGCCTGATGTAACTGACATGCCATTTTTCAAAGGCAAGAAACCTTTTAGGACTCTCTCACCCTGTCTTGGCAAGATAAGACAATCCTGCTTTTATCCATTTATGGATATTCTGTAATTCTGTCAGTGGTTGAGGTATGGGCTTTTTCTTTGCCCAAAGGCCAGTTCTGCCAGGAAGAAGACAAGCTCCATGTGGAGTGTCTTTGCTGCTCAACGTTCTCTTGGGAGTAGAGCGGTGATGCCAGGAGCGATGTGTCTCACTACTATAGAACTATAAGTTAGATTAAAGGCCATTTTTCACAGCTCTTCGAAGAGGTTGAAGATTATACTATCTATACTAAGTATGATCTCTATGCATCTAAATAACCTGATTAGCCTATATATAAATATAATAAACTTATATGACTATTGATTTCTATCTATCTAACTTGAAGACTAAGAGAATGAACAGCTGTGCAATGAGTGAGGACAATGACCTCCAAATATAAACAATGTGTATAAATATCTTAATCAGAGGTAGGAATGTAAATATATGTATATATATTAAAACAAATAGAGGTAGAAGCATACTCACATACAACATTCAATATATCAATGTACAAAAATCAACACCGATACAATTTTCTAAAACCAATAACTCACAAATACCAATATATTATTATTATTCCAATCAAATTACATAAATATCTTAATCAAAGGTATGTAAATATATGTATATATATATATCAATACAAATAGAGGTAGAAACATACTCACATACAATATTCAATATATCAATGTACAATTTTCTAAAAACAATAACTCACAAATACCAATATATTATTATCCCATCACCAATCAATACCCCTTTTTTTTGATAAACACCCCTGAGTTTATAAAATACCTCCCCCATTCTCTCATTCCTATATCAATTATAACCAACCCCTAAATGATGTCCCTAAACCTGAAGGCAAATTCTACTGGGAGAGGGGATGTCGTCCTCTAAAATTTCTTCCAGCTGTCACAGGGGTGACGTTTCTCTTAGGGGGGTCCTGTGAAAATAATTGATGGCAAAATTCCCTTATAAACATTTGGTGTGAGAGAGTTGTAAATAGTCTCTGAATAAGTTGAGGAGGTCTGGCCAGAGTGTTGTCAAATATTGTACATCATCCGGAACTGTATTGAGTAGCTGATACCAAAAAATAGGTCTAAAAAATAGCACTATCAACATTATGACGTCATAGTAACCAGGTGGAGTTGGTGTTGTGGGGCCCCATCTTCATCCTAGAAGCTTTAAAGATTACTGCAGGAAAATTTATTGTTTGTTATGGGAAAGTTAAACATTTTGTACAAAGACATATACAGACATATATATATATGTATATATATATATATATTAATAAAGATAGAAACAGATGTGGGGAAAGGCAAAGAAAATTTATCAATTGTAGTTATTCTGTCCCGTATCTTGGCTCTTGACATGAGACAGAAACTCTGGGATATCTCTTATCAACAAGCTTGGAAATGAAGAGGGACTGAGCCATAGTTCAACTCCAAAATCAGCTCTACATATTTATAAATAAATGCACATTAGTACATATTAAAAAAATAGTAATACTTACCTAAACTATTTGGATTCATTTTTGATCCTCTTTTGATCATAGGCAGTTTCTATATTCAATTATCCAGGTTCCCTTGGATCCTTTGAAAATAAGTCTTCTCCTGTGGAGACAAGAAGAGAACCCTGCCCCCAACTTTTATATTTCTCTTACCTTTGGTGTGATTATTATCCTTGTAAGTGAGTTCTCATTTATCTCTTCCAAGAGGCTTCTCCTCTTCAAACTGAACCTTTATTAATTTTGATGGTATCCACAATTTTTCCTCTCCTATGGAAACAAAAGCAAAACCCCTTCCCCAACGCAGCACATCTCCTGGCTTCCACTGTGAGGTCAGCACATCCTTGAAATAAATTGGTTGATTTAATTCAGCAGACTTTTCCAATATCCAATTTCTTTCTGCAGCCGTTGTCCCCTTCTCATTAGCGTTAAGAAAATTCAAGGTTAATAAAACATTATGTAACCTATTCCTGGGGGTATTTTCCACCCCTTTCTGTTTGTTCAACATATCTCTTATAGTTCGATTTGATCTTTCTATAACTGCTTGACCTGTAGGATTGTATGGTATACCTGTAACATGCTTAATATTATAATAAGCAAAAAATCGTTTCATTTTCCTAGAAACATAAGCTGGACCATTATCCATCTTTATCTGTGTAGGTATACCCATGATGGCCATAACTTCTAATAAATGAGCGATTACTGAATCAGCCTTTTCTGAGCTTAAAGCAGTTGCCCATTGGAAACCTGAGTACGTGTCAATGGTGTGATGTACATATTTTAATTTGCCAAATTCTGGAAAGTGAAACACATCCATCTGCCAAATTTCATTCCTTTTAATACCCTTTGGATTAGTCCCTGCAGGCAAGGGTGTTTGGTTATAAAAGGAGCAAGTAGAGTATTTCTTTACAATCTCATTAGCTTGTTGCCATGTAATAGAAAACTCTTTTTTCAAACCTTTGCTATTGACATGATGTTTTTTATGAAATTCAGATGCCTGCAGTACACTACCAATCAATAAGTGATCAATATCTGCATTACCTTGTGCTAGAGGACCTGGCAGACCCATATGGGATCAGATGTCTGTTATATACATAGGGCAAAGCCTGTTCCTGATCATGTCTTGTACCTGGATAAACAATGAGGTCAGTTCTGTATCATCAGGTATAAATTCAGCAGTTTCAATATGCAAGATAACTCTTTCTGTATATTGTGAGTCAGTAATTATATTAAGAGGTTCTTTAAAATCCCTAAGCACCATAAAAATGGCATATAATTCTGCATTCTGGACAGAATCATAAGGACTTTGTTCCACTTTACTCAATTTTTCTGATTTGTAACCTGCTTTCCCTGATTTATTAGCAACAGTATAAAATGTACAGGCTCCGGTTACTGGAGCATCACGAACAATTCGAGGAAGGATCCAAGAAGTCCTCTTTATAAAATTAAGTCTCTTGCTTTTGGGTAATTGTTATTGATTTCTCCCAAATATTAGCACAAGCTCTTTGCCACGGTTCATTGTCTTCCCACAACTTTTTTATCTCATCAGCAGTGAAAGGCACTATAATTTCTGCTGGGTCTATACCTGCTAATTGATGAAGTCTCAATTTTCCTTTTATAATCAATTCAGAGACTTTTTCTACATAAGTTTTTAATTTTTTACTTGGTTTGTGTGGCAAAAAGATCCATTCCAAGATAATATCATCTCTTTGCATCAAAATTCCTGTAGGAGAAATTCTGGAAGGCAATATAACAAGAATACATCTAAGCTTTGGATTTACCCTGTCCACATGAGCCTCCTGTAATTTTTCTTCAACCATTGTCAGTTCTTTTTCTGCTTCAGCTGTTAATTCTCTAGGACTGTTTAAGTCTTTATCACCATCCAAGGTTTTGTTTAAATGAATTATTAGATCAGGTGTTATCCCAACAGTCGGTCATAGGCTGGAGATGTCTCCTAATAATCTTTGAAAGTCATTAAGAGTTCGTAACCAGTCTCTCCTGATTTGTGCCTTTTGTGTCTTAATTCTTTGTAAACCTATTTTATAACCTAAATAATTAACAGAATCTCCTCTCTGAATTTTTTCAGGAGCAATTTGCAATCCCCATTTAGGTAACACTATTTTTACTTCTTCAAACAGCCTTTCTAAGGTATCTTTGTTTTGATCAGAGATCAGGATGTCATCCATATAGTGGAATATTATGGACTTAGGAAATCGTTTGCATATAATTTTTAATGGTTGACTTACAAAATATTGGCACAGGGTGGGAGAGTTTAACATTCCCTGTGGGAGGATGGTCCACTGGTACCTCCTTGCAGGCTGAGAGTTATTATAAGTAGGCACTGTGAAGGTAAACTTTTCTCTATCTTTCTCTTGTAAAGGTATAGTGAAAAAACAATCTTTCAGATCAATAACTATAAGAGGCCATCCCTTTAGTAACAGGGAGGGCAGAGGAATTCCAGATTGCAGAGGGCACATTGGTTGAATAACCTTGTTGATAGCTCTAAGATCAGTCACCATTCTCCATCTACCAGATTTTTTCTTAACAACAAATACAGGAGAATTCCAAGGGCTGGTAGATTCTTCTATATGTCCAGCATCTAATTGCTCTTATACCAGCTGTTCTAAAGCCTGTAACTTTTCCTCAGCTAAAGTCCATTGTTTAGTCCATATTGGTTTCTCAGTCAACCATTTTAGAGGCATGGCTGTTGGTACCTCTGAAGGGCCATCAATTGTGTTATGTTCTTGTATAGTTCTAATGGCTGGTTTCCGCCATCTGTAATATCTTGTACTATTTACCTCAGGAATATAGGCTCTAGAAGCAGCAGGAATGTTAATTTGGGTATTCCATTGCTGCAATAGGTCACGGCCCCATAAATTCACTGCAATATTGGCTACATATGGCCTTAGTTTTCCTATTTGTCCATCTGGACCTATACAATTGACCCATCTCGTGCTTTCTCTTATCTAAGATAGAGTTCCAATTCCTAGGAACTGAATATCTACCTCCTGAAGAGGCCAATGCGGATGTCAACACTCTGGACAACAATGCAATGATACTTACATCTGCACTTGTGTCCAGTAAGTCACTAATAAATTTGCCATTTACACACACTCTTAGCTTTGGTCTTTGTTCATTTATAGAAGTCTGCCAGAATATTCGTTTACTTTGTCCTCTTATATTTCTTGATTCATTCACCACATTTAACTCATCCTTCAGGTCGTTATTGCTTTTAACAGCAGGCATGGGGCATTCTAATTTCCATGAAGAGGCATGTTCTCTGCAGTGATCAGAAATGTTGGACCACATTTGCCATGGGGGCCTTCAAGAGGCCCCCTATTGAGTTTCCCGATATCAACGGGTTGTCCTGTTTATCTCTTGTTGACCTACACTCATTAGTCCAATGCCTGACTTTTCCACATCTCCTACATAAACCTGAAGGCTGAGTCCTCCTATTCCTGTTATTCCTGGAAGAGGCATTATTCCTGGAATTCCATTGTCTGCAGTCCCTTTTCATGTGTCCCATTTTGCCACAATGAAAGCATTTTGTAATCTGATGTCTCCTTTTACCTTTGGAAATTGCTTCTTGCACCCATGTTTCATTTCCATAATCAAATGTATCAACATTCATAGTATGTAATACCCATTCATCCAAAGGTGCTGATCTGATCTTAAAAGGTCCCAGGATACTTTTGCATTCTACGTTGGCATTCTAATAAGCCAAAGACTCAATTACTATATTTCTTGTTTCTGGATAAGGTATCCCTATTTGTACAGCCTTAGTTAGTCTTTGTAAAAAGTCACCAAAGGGTTCTCTCTGACCCTGTTTTACCCTGATATATGATTCTACTCTCTGACCTGAGTCTTGAACCCTGTCCCAGGCCCTTAGAACTGCTGTGGCACATATGGATAAAATGTTTTCATCATTAAGAGCTTGTTCCTGAGGATCAGAGTAAAGTCCTTCACCTAGAATTTGATCTAGAGAAACCTCAATTCCTTTCACTGATTCTTGTTGTTGTAAAAGTCTGGCCTCTTGCTTGAATAGGCATTTGAAATGCCATAAAGGTCCATTCTCCAGAACAACTGAGGTCAGCTGATTCCAATCTTGAGAGGTTGCCCTGTTGCTGAGAGCCCAGGATTTTAATATCTCTCTAACAAAGGACGAATGTAGTCCATAATTCACAATTGTTTGTTTAAATTCTTTCAGATCATTCATACGTATAGGCTCCCATGTATGTTCCTTAATGACCTTAGGGTTTTTGGAGCCAGTTATCTTTTCTGATGTTATTACTGAAAAGGCAGGTATAATTCTGTGTAGACTCAGAGTTTTTGGAGGTAAATGTTGCCTTTCTACCTTTTGCTCCTGTTCATCAGAGTCTAGGATTTCCTCAATCTTATTAAATCTGCTCACCATTGCCTTCTGTAAATCCTGAATCTCCTGTCCAGTATTATGCTCCAAAGCCTTCATTAATGATTCTAAGGCATGGAGCTTGTCCATCAGAGACACCATTTCTTCCCTGGACACTATTGCCTTCATTGATAATTCTAAGGCGTGGAGCTTGTTCATTAGAGATACCATAGCCTCCTTGGACAGAATCCTCATGGCATGTACTGTGCCTTCTTGTATGGAAATCCTGTCAATTAATCTATCATATCCTTTTGATAAAGTCCAATTTTCACATTCAATGGTTTTAATCCTCTCAGCTAATGTTTCAGCACTTACAGTCATGAACTGGAGGTTATGAGTCATTTTGGTTGTCCCCTCCTTGAGAGCAGTGAAGCTCCCTTCTAAAGAAGCAATATCAGACTGTACCTTCTTGATATTTTGGTCAGTCGACTGAGTCATATCAGACAAAGACCTAGTCTCTTCCTTGAAAACTCCAAACTCTTTTTTGAGGAGGTTGGTGTCAGTCTGAATTGTCCTTAAGGTTTTAATCTCTGCCCTCAACATTGCTGATTCAATCTTGAAGGACTGCATCATTCTTATAACATATCCAAACACCAGAAAAGCGACAAGTCCCAGAAATAACCAAGTAAGAGGAATATCAGAAACCTCATGGAAGATATCCTCCATGGCGCAATTAAAAAGGCAATTGAATTTTTGGATAGTAAAATTTTCTGACATGTTCAATCAAAAGAAATTGTATTTATTTATTTGTTTTCAACTGAAAAGAAAATTCTTACCTGTAATGACCCTTGTCTGCCAGTAAGCTGCAGGGGCACACCTGAATCCACATGGCAATGGCGCCGACATGGAAAGCAAATTCTAAAATATATACTCTCAAATACAGAGGTTAAATTCACAGATCGAGTGCTGGGGGAAGACAGTGCCCGATGGGGTTAGCAAAAGCCAAGGAAGTTAGTTGCGTGGCCCTGCAAATGCGGCTAGGAACTGATTAGACCCCAGGTGTGGTGTGTGCTCAGGCCGCTAGGCCCATGCCAAGAGGGGGAAAAAGGCCCATGTTCGGGCGCCAGATGAAGCTGCAGGGCGATTGATAAAGAAAAGTCCCCAGACTATCTTGATACAAAATATACAGCTTTAATAAACAGAAGTAAGACTTACAACAGCTTACACCAGAATCCAACCGATCCACCCGGATGCAGGAGCCAGGCGAAAAGAGAGCAAGTGGAGCACGTTTGCTAGGTTTATAGGCAGGCTTTTGCCTGAGGGCAGCACTCCCCGAAAACAGAATATGATTGGCTGAACTCCCCTATCAGGAGAGGAGACGTCATTCTCTAGAATTACTTCCAACTGTCATGGGGCTACGTTCTTTCTGGGGGATTCTGTGAAAATAAAATGATGGTTAAATTTCAAGATCAATGTCTTTCAAAATTGCAAATAGTCTCTAAGTATTTTGTGGAGGTCTGGCCAGAATGTCGTACAAGATGTGCACCATTTCAGCTAACCACGTTGGAATCGTCTTGTGCAGCTGGTACCCAAAACAGGTATTGTAGTAGTGCTATCAGTATTATGACGTCATATCAACTGGGTGGAGTTGTTGTTATGGGGCCCCATCTTCTTCCTGGAAACTTCAAATGTCACTGCAGGAAAAACTCATTGTTCATTGTGGCAAACTTAAACAGTAATCATATAGACATATACAGACATACATATATTCAATGAAAGGCATGATAGATATATTTAATGAAAGGTATGATAGATGTGAAGAAAAGTAAAGATGTTTTCTAAACTCATATTTCTTTCTGTCCCATATCATGGCTCTTGACATGAGACAGAAACTCCAGAAACTCTGGGTTTTTCTTTTAACAACAGGCTTGGAATTAGAGAGGGACTGAGCCAGAGCCCATCTCCAAAACCAGCTCTATAAATTTAGAAATATGATTTAGTATATTTTACTTACAGAACCTATTCAGTTTTCTTGATAGTCCCTATTGGGCGGTTATTTTCCATCTGTCAGTATTCAAATATCCAGGGTCCCTTGAATTTTTCAAAGATGAGTGTTTTCCTGTGAAGATAAGAACAGAACCCTGCCCCCATTCTAAATGTTTTTCTTACCACCTGTATGAATATCATCATTGTAGATGAGCTGTCATTTCTCCTTTACAAGAAGTTTCTCCTCTTCAAATTGAACCTTTATTAATTTTGACGGTATCCACAATATTTCTTCTCCTTTGGAAACAAAAGCAAAACCACTTCCCCAATGTAGCACATCTCCTGGCTTCCATTGAGAGGTCAGCACGTCTTTGAAATAAGCAGGTTGGTTTAGTTCAGAAGTTTCTTCCATTATCCAGTGCCTCTCTGCTGCTGTTGTTCCTTTCTCATTAGCATATAGAAAATTCAAGGTTAATAAAGCATTATACAATCTATTTCTGGGGGTATCTTTCGTCCCTTTCTGTTTGTTCAACATATCCTTTATAGTACGATTTGATCTTTCTATAACTGCCTGACCTGTAGGATTATTTGGTATACCTGTAATGTGTTTTATATTATAATAAGCAAAAAAGCATTTCATTTTCTTAGATACATATGCTGGACCATTGTCTGTCTTTATTTGTGCAGGTATACCCATGATGGCCATAACTTCAAATAAATGTGTGATTACCGAATCAGCCTTTTCTGAGCTCAGGGCAGTTGCCCATTGAAAACCTGAATACGTGTCTGTGGTGTGGTGTACATATTTTAATTTACGAAATTCCATAAAGTAGAACACATCCATCTGCCAGATTTCATTCCTTTGAGTACCCTTTGGGTTACTCCCTGCAGGCAACGGTGTTTGATTATAGAAAGAACAAGTAGGACATCTCTTTATAATGTCCTTAGCTTGTTGCCATGTAATGGAAAACTCTTTCTTTAAGCCTTTACTATTGACGTGATGTTTTTTATGAAATTCTGAGGCCTGCAGAATGCTTCCAATCAATAATTGGTCAATTTCAGAGTTACCTTGTGCTAGAGGGCCAGGCAGACCTGTATGGGACCGGATGTGTGTTATGTACATTGGACAAAGCCTATTCCTAATTATGTCCTGTACCTGGATAAACAATGAAGTCAACTCTGTTTAATCTGGTATAAATTCAGCGGTTTCAATATGCAAGATAACTCTTTCTGCATATTGTGAATCTGTAACTATATTAAGAGGTTCTTTAAAATCCCTTAGCACTATAAGAATGGCATATAATTCTGCCTTCTGGACAGAATTATAAGGGCTTTGTTCCACCTTACTCAATTCTTCTGAATTATAACCTGCTTTCCCTGATTTATTTGCATCAGTATAAAATGTCCGGGCTCCAGTTATTGGAGCATCACATATAATTCTAGGAAGAATCCAAGAAGTTCTCTTTATAAGGTTAAGTATATCACTTTTGGGATAGTTGCTGTTAATTTCTCCCAAAAAAATAGCACAAACTCTTTGCCATGGTTCATTATCTTCCCATAACTTTCTTATTTCCTCAGTAGTAAAAGGCACTATAATTTCTGCTAGGTCTATACCTGCTAGTTGACGAAGTCTCAGTTTACCTTTTACAGTTAATTCAGAGACCTTTTCTACATAAGTTTTTAATTTTTTACTTGGTTTATGAGGTATAAATATGCACTCTAAAATAATATCTTCCCTCTGCATTAAAATCTCTGTAGGAGAAATTCTGGAAGGCAGTATGACTAGGATGGAACTAAGATTCGGGTTCACCGTATCCACATGTGCCTCCTGTAATTTTTCCTCAATCATTGTCAGTTCCTTTTCTGCTTCAACTGTCAATTTTCTGGGACTACTCAAATCTTTATCACCATCTAAGGTTTTGTTTAAATGAACTATTAAATCAGGTGTTATCCCAACAGCTGGTCATAGACTGGAAGTGTCTCCTAACAATCTTTGGAAGTCATTAAGTGTCCGTAACCGGTCTCTTCTAATTTGTGTCTTTTGCGTTCAAATTTTCTCTAACCCTATTCTGTAACCTAGGTAATTAATAGAATCTCCTCTTTGAATCTTTTCAGGGGCAATTTGTAATCCCCACCTAGTCAAGACTTTCTTTACTTCTTCAAACATACTTTCCAATGTATCTTTATTTGAATCAGATAATAAAATGTCATCCATGTAATGATAAATTATGGACTTGGGAAATTGCTTAAGAATTATTTCCAATGGCTTATTAACAAAATATTGGCACAATGTGGGACTATTGAGCATCCCCTGTGGGAGGACAGTCCATTGATATCTCCTAGTATGCTGAGAATTATAAGTAGGCACTGTGAAGGCAAATTTTTCTCTAACCTTTTCTTGCAAAGATATAGTGAAAAAACAATCTTTCAAATCAATAACTATAAGAGGCCATCCTCTTGGTAATAGAGAAGGCAAAGAAATTCCAGATTGTAGCGGACCCATAGGTTGAATTATCTTGTTGACAGCTCTAAGATCTGTCACCATTCTCCATTTATCAGATTTCTTTTTTACAATAAACATAGGAGGATTCCAAGGACTGGTTGATTCTTCAATATGGTTAGCATCTAGTTGCTCTTGTACCAGCTGTTCCAAAGCCTGTAATTTATCTTCAGCTAGAGGCCACTGTTTGATCCATATTGACTTTTCAGTTAGCCATTTTAAAGGTAGGGCTGTTTGTACCTCTAAAGGTTTGCTATTGGCTGTATGTTCTTGTACAGCCTGAATGGCTGGTGACCTTTTTCCATAATACCTCATTATATCCTTCCCAGAATTGTGAGTTCCTGGAATTACATGAATGTTAATCTGGGTATTCCATTACTGTAGCAGGTCACGGCCCCATAAATTTATTGCAATATTGGCTATATATGGCCTTAGTCTTTCTATTTGCCCTTCAGGCACTATGCATTCCACCCATCTTGTGCTTTGTTTTACATGAGATAGGGTTCCAATTCCCAGGAACTGAACATCTGTCTCTTGAAGAGGCCAATTCGGATGCCAAAATTCTGGAGTAATGATACTTACATCCGCACCTGTGTCTAATATGCCTTCAATAAAATCGCCATTTATACAGACTCTTAGCTTTGGTCTTTGATCATTAATAGAAGTCTGCCAAAATATACGTTTACTCTGTCCTACTGAATTTTTTGACTCATTCTCCATACATAATTCATCATTTAGACCAGTATTACTTTTTACAGCAGACATTGGAGTTTTCAATTTTCTTGGTGAAACACATTTTCCACTGTAACTGGGAATGACTGGGCCACTTTTGATTTGAAGGCCTGAGAGAGGCCCCTCAAGGAGTTTGCCGATGGTATTGGGTTGCCTTGTCTGTCTGTTGTTGACCAGCATTCGTTGGACCAATGTCGGCCTTTACCGCATCTCCTACATATACCTGAAGGCTGAGGTCTCCTTCTTTTGTCATTCCCAGAGGAGATATTATTCCTAGAATTTCTTTGCTTGCAATCCCTTTTCAGATGTCCTAATTTACCACAATTAAAACTCCTGGTAGTTTGATGTCTCCTCATAGCTTTGGAAATTGCTTCTCCTACCCAAGATTCATCATTATAGCTAAACATCTCAACATTCATTGTATGCTGTATCCATTCTTCCATAGGTGCTGATCTAGATGTAAAGGCCCAATTATCTTTTTACAGTCTGTATTTGCATTTTTAAAAGCTAGAGATTCAAGAAGTAGTCGTCTAGCTTCTGAGTCTGTTACCGCTATGTTCAGAGCCTTAATTAATCTTTGCACAAAGTCAGTAAAGGGTTCTCTCTGTCCCTGCCTAACCCTGGTATACGATTCGACACCTTTTGCTGGATCTTGTATTCTATTCAAAGCATTCAAGGCTGCTTTGTGACATAAGGACAGCACTTCTTCGTCATAAAGAGCTTGGACGTGTAGATCAGCATATGCTCCTACACCAAGAATTTGATCTTGGGAAACCTCCACACCTTTTGCTCTTCCTTGCTTTTACATATGTTTGGATTCTTCTCTGAAATAAATTCCAAACATCAAGGAAGGTCCATCATCTAAAACTGCAGACACTAGCTGAGAGAAATCATGGGAAGTAGCTCTGACATTAGAAGCCCAAGTCCTTATCATTTCCTTAACAAATGCAGATTGCAAGCCATAATTAATGACAGCTTGCTTAATTTCTTTTAAATCATTCATTGCTATTGGTGTCCATCTAGCTTCTTTAACTCCCTTTGAGCCTTTAGAAGTTTACACTTTTTCAGAATAAATTACAGGGTATGTTGTTAGAACCCTGGGTAAGCCAGTTCTAACAGCTGGTGGTGGCATTGTATCCTGTCCTTGTGCCTTCTTACTCTGTTCACCAGCTCCAATAATTTCTTCAATCATTTCTAATGTTTTTATCATTGTCCCCCTTAAATCCTGAATCTCCTGACCTACCCGTGTTTCTAGGAATTTCACTAAGGTATCAGTTTTTTGGTTCCCATTCTGGAGGTACATTCTATTTGTTACCTTATCAAAACTTTGTGGAAACGTCTAAATGTCAAATTCAACAGCCTGAACCCTTTCAGGTAACTTCCTAGTACCCTTGGATATGCAGTCAATTTTGTCTATAATAGTATCCACTTGTTCAGATAATCCCTGATTTTCAATAATTTTAATCCTTTCACCTAGTTGTTCATTATTAGTCCATAAAAATTGTATATTTCTTAATGATAAAATACTGAAAAGAAAACTGAAACTTAGTAACAAGTAAATTAATGTATCCCCATAGTCAAAAAAAACTTGCATGACATAATCCATTGTATTAATAAAGAGAACAGTAAAATTGGCATTGGAAACAAAAACTGCCATATTACCTCTTGTCTAGTAGGCGGCGCTGTTGCCAAGTTGCGACTAGAACTACTGCAAAGGTGATGAAAACGGGGTCCTGTTTCACTGTCCGCCTTAGTATTTGTTAAAAACTAGGAAATATAAGTTGCTCAACAAAGAAAATGTAATTAAATCAATTACACACACGGAACCAGAAACCCAGAATCCAGAGGTAGAAAAGACCAACCTGGAAGCCACATATACCACGTGACCGAGTTGTCCCGAGGGGTTGCAGCTTTTGGCAACTGCTTGTGTTCTGATTCACGCCACTCAAGCACCACATTTACAAGGGAAATTTAAAAACAACTCAGAAAAGAGCAAACCAGGCAGGCAGAGACTGTCCCAAGCCTGTGGAGCTCGGGCGGCATGGGGTTTAATTGAACTGCTGGCTCCACACACAGGGCACAGGCCGCAGCTGAGGGAGGGCTCGTGACTATCTGAACTGGGGGCAAGCAGTTGAGTGGGGGGGATGGGGGGGCTCAACAACTAAATGTGGTGTGCCAGATGAAGGCATAAGTCACAAACAATCCCACACCAGTTTGGAATTATGATTAATAGAGTGGTTATTTATTCAAAGGGGAAAAACTTACAGATTACCGTCCCAGACAACAGCCCCTCTGCACAAACAGGAAAGGAGTCTAGGAGCCAAAAGTGGAGCAGGAAACAAGAGAGAGAGAGTGGAGGACAGCCGCTGCTTTTTTAAAGAGAGAGAGACCATGCCCCAATGGGTTGATAGCTCAGTGGCTATTGGCTGAAGGAGCGGAAGGAGCTTCCACAGCACCTTAATGTAGATATCTTCTTCCCTGCTCCTATATCAACCCTTCATCCATCTCCACCCTCCCACTCCCCCAAGCACTCCCCAGTTTTTCCCTTCTCTCTTTTCTCTCCCCCTATCCCCTTCCCCCATCTGTATTCCCACCCTTTCTCCCACCCCTTTGCTCCCAACTTTTGCCCGGAGATCTTGTTTGCTTCCAATTTCCAGGAGGATCACTATTTGTTTTTTCTTTCGGTTCACCTTGATGTTTGGCTTCTCTAGGCTTGTGAACTATAGGCTCAATGACCTTGGTTTATGTCTAGAATCCACCTATGAGTGAGTACATACCATATTCCTCTTTTTGTGTCTGGGTTACCTCACTCAGAAAAGCATTTTCTATTTCCATCCATTTGCATGCAAAATTCAATATGTCACCTTTTTTATCACTGAGTAAGTACATTAATGTGTATATATTCCACACTTTCTTTATTCATTCTACCATTGAGTGGCATCTAGGATTTTTTTCCAGGTTCTGGCAATTACATATAATGCTGCTTTGAACAAAGATGAACAAATGGTTTTGTAGTATGATTGGCATTTCTTGGGTATATTCGCAAAAGTGGTATTTCTGGATCCTAAGGTAGGTTGATACCCAATTTCCTGAGAAACTGCCATGCTGATTTCCAAAGTGGTTGAACAAGTTTGCATTCCCACCAACAATGAATGAGTGTTCTCCTTACTCCACATCATCTCCAGCGTAAGCTATCATTGGTGTTTTTGATTTTAGCCATTCTGACAGGTGTAAGATGATATCTCAATGTTGTTTTGATTTGCATTTCCATGATCAACAAAAAAATTGAACATGACCTTAAGCACCTTTTGGACATTTGCACTTCTTATGTTGAGAATTCTCTCTTCAGTTCTGTACCCCATTTTTAATTGGGTTAATTAGGATTTTAATGTCTAGTTTCTTGGGTTCTTTATATATTTTGGATATCAGATCTTTGTCTGATGCGGGATTGGTGAAGACCTTCTCCTATTCAGTAGGTTGCCTTTTTGTCTTAATGACAGTGTCTTTTGCTTTACAGAAGCTTCTCAGTTTGAGGAGGTAATATATATTCTCAATATAGCCCTCATTGTCTGTTCTACTGGGGTTATATGTAGGAAGTGGTCTCCTGTGCCCATGTGTTACAGTCTATTTCCCACTTTCTCTTCTATCAGTTTCAGTGTGGTCAGATTTATATTGAGGTATTTAATCCATTTGAACTTGAGTTTTGTGCATGGTGATAGATATGGATATATATTCATTCTTCTACAGGTTGACATCCAGTTATGCCAGCACCATTTGTTGAAGATGCTTTCTTTTTTCCATTGTATACTTTTAGCTCCTTTGTTGAAAATTATGTATTCATAGGTTTGTGGGTTAATATCTGGGTCCTTGATTCGATTCCATTGCTCGATGTTTCTGTTTTTATGCCAATACCAAGCTATTTTCAATACTGTAGCTCTGTAATAGAGTTTGAAGTCTGGGATGGTAATGCCTCCGGAAGTACTTTTATTGTATAGGATTGTTTTGTCTATCCTGGGTCTTTTGTTTTTTTAATATAAAGTTGATATAAAGTTGATTATTGTTCTCTCAAGATCTGTGAAGAATTTTGTTGGAATTTTGATGGGGATTGTATTGAATTTATGAATTGCCTCTGGTAGAATTGCAACTTTTACTATGTTGATTCTACCCATCGAAGAGCATGGAAGATCCTTCCATTTTCTGGTGTTGTCTTCAATTTCTTTCTTCAAAGCCTTAAAGTTCTTGTCAAATAGATCTTTCACTTCCTTGGTTATAGTTACCCCAAGATACTTTATACTATTTGTGACTATCGTGAAAAGTGAAGTTTCTCTGATTTTTTTTTCTGCTTCTCTATCTTTTGTATATAAGAGGGCTACTGATATTTTTGAGTTGACCTTGTATTCTGCCACATCACTGAAGGTATTTATTAGCTGTAGGAGTTCTTTGGTAGAGTTTTTGTGGTCACTAATGTACAGAATCATATTATCTACAAATAATAAATGTTTGACTTCTTCCTTTCTAATTCGAATCCCCTTGTCCTCCTTATGTTGTTTTACTGCTATTGCTAGAACTTCAAGCACTATGTTGAAGAGATATGGTGAGAGTGGACAGCCTTGCCTTGTTCCTGAGTTTAGTGGAATGGCTTTGAGTTTCTCTCCATTTAATTTGATATTAACTGTATATTGCTTTTATTACGCTAAGTACAAAAATCTTTAAACTTACCTTTATTTAAAAAATTCTTTTTCATCCCTTCTAAGACAATTCCAATTTCCCCTATAGTATTGTTTATGTAATTGATGCACACAATTTTTCCTTACACTTAAAAACCTATTTTATCAAATTCCTGTTCTAGTTCTTGTTTTTTTTTTGTTGTTGTTGTTGTTTTTGACTACTGCCCCTTCTACATGGTACTGCAGATCATAGTCCAGCAGTAACTACAAAGAACAAACACACATGTAATAAAATAAGTAGGATGTGGTGGAGACATTCAAGGCCACTGAGATTATTTAGTGGAGAAAGTCCCCTGCTGACGATGTTATTTAGAGATAGATAAATACAAACTCACCAATAATAACAAGAATTT
Organism: Myodes glareolus; assembly: GCF_982192425.1. Taxonomy (NCBI): domain Eukaryota; kingdom Metazoa; phylum Chordata; class Mammalia; order Rodentia; family Cricetidae; genus Myodes; species Myodes glareolus. Next base: position 27,019,210 of record NC_142043.1, on the reverse strand, counting down.
TGGATAGTATTACAAATCTGAACATTACCTCTGAAAACTAGGAAAACACAGAATAATTCATTTTCAAGTTTAATTGAGTATCACAACTTTTGTACTAATGACAAATTATCCTTACAAAATTGTTAGAGATATAAGAAATTTTCAAAACAAAGGCAAAGTAAAGCAGTTTATGACTACTGAGCAGAATTTCAAAGGATATTCAAAATTTTTTAAAATATTTAACTTATATTTTGATGAAATACTCTCAGCAAAAAACATATTGTGTTAATCACTTTAAAACACCAATAACCAACATCTGATTTGACTTAAAGGCAATACTATGCAAGGGAACATTGCTTGGGTGACTGAGAACTAGATATCTCAGAGAACTAGGGTTAAACCAAGTATCTCTTACAAGTCTTAAAAAAAAGAAAAAGAAAAAGAAAATATAGTTGTAGTGCAAATTCTGATTGATCTTAATAATAAAAACCCAGAGTCAATAGGGGGCAAAAGCTGAAATATCTGAGGAACACAAGCAAAGCAACCAGCAACGAGTTTTTGCCTCTGTGAACTTCTGAGAACGAATGGGATGTCCTGTATTCAGTCCTCAGACTGAAAGCCATCTCTGTGAAACTTTAGGTTAAAAACTGTGCACTGTCTCATCCTGCCTTACATTCCTCTCTCTACCCAGTCCTGTCTCCACCTCCCTAGTGCTGGTATTAAAGGTGTGAGCCACCACCACTTGACTCTGTTTTTCTTCTTTCTTTCTTTCTTTCTTTCTTTCTTTCTTTCTTTCTTTCTTTCTTTCTTTCTTTCTTCCTTCCTTCCTTCCTTCCTTCCTTCCTTCCTTCCTTCATTTCTTTTTTTTTTTTTGGTGTTTTGAGACAGGTCTCTTTTTAGCTTTTGGGAGCCGGTCCTGGAACTAGCTCTTGTAGCCCAGGCTGGCCTCGAACTCACGGAGGTCCTCCAGTCTCTACCTGCCGAGTGCTGGGATTAAAGGCATGCACCACCACCACCCGCCGGCTGACTCTGTTTTTCTTATAGACTGGATGAAGCTCGTGTATTACAGGATGGCTTGAACTCACAAAGATCCCCCTGCCTCTGTTTCCTGAGTATTGGAATTAAATGTGTGCCATCACTGCCTGGCTTCTATGCCTAAGTAGTGTGTAAGGTTCTGCTAAAGAGCATGGTTTTGAGAAAAGGATCACAGAGGAAGAGAAATGGTTAAAATAAATGGCTAATATCTAATACTTTAAAAATAAAACAAAAACAACAAAAACCTTAATGGCTGCAGGAAGGAACTAAATAATAAGTAATAATGCAACTATAAACAAAAGATCTATAAAATCACAGGAACTAACAAAGCTCTTGCAATATTATTATGTAAATTATCTCAACACACCAAGTAAAATAAGTAGATAATTTCACTTGATTTTAGGAAAAAACCTATCTTCCCTCGCCGAGGAAGACAGTTAACCAGCAAAGACAGACAGAGTCACAGAAGAAAAGTGAATCTCTCAAGGGAATGGAAGCTGAAAATCATGAAGAACTGATATGGGAATTCAGGAATTAGCTCCCAAACCAAATCAGAATTTAATCAGAAGAGATGAAAAATTCTGTCTCACAATAATAAAAAATAATATTTAAAAATATAATTGCTCTGAGTATATGTGCCCTCAATTTTATAAAAATGTATTAATTTACATAAAATGTCAGATAGGATTATAAGCAATAGTAGTAGATTATTTCACCATTACATTCTAACAACAATATATTTTTCTAAACTAAAAATTAATAAAATTTAGAGTTAATTCACACAATATATTAAATAGCTTAAACTGTGTTTTAAAGATTAAGTTATTATATAATGAACATTCTTATGAGAGACCACAAAGATTCTCTATAGATATATCAATTGCTTTTTTTATCTTTTGAGTAAAATAGTTTCATACTGTCATAGAAGAATAGGCAAATAAAGGAAGAAAAATTCTAAACAACTATAATAAGTCATTTGAAAGACTAAATCTAATTAAATACTGAAAGTCATTGAGGAGTACATTGAAAGTATTGCCAAATTTTGAAGAAACTAATTTGTAGCCATATGAGATCTGCTAAAAATAAATCAATATATTATAAACAATGTTATATATGCATATGTAAAATTAATGATATAAACAGTTTAAACAAATGCTTAAAAAAGTCACACAATAATTGAACCTGCCACAAGAGAAAAATCCCTTGGCCTTGTGACCCACTGTATTTTAAAAGTACAAGAGATAGTCACCAAAGTGAAGAGATGGAGTTCAGGAAGCAGAAAATAATCATTCCTTTAGTTAGCAACATTTTTTTTTTATAAAATATCAAACAAAATCAACTTACAAAAGAAAAAAGTTTATTTGTGCTCACAGTTCAAAATAACAGTCTTCATGATAACAGTAGCTGAAGTCAGCAGGTCACATTACATCTGCATTCAGGAGTAAGAGGGATGAATCTTATTGCTCAACTTTACTGTTCATTCAGTGAACGCCTCCAGTCAGAAAGGTGCCATCCATAGTTGGCCTCCTCCTCAATCGATCTAATTTAAAACACACTTCATATATGAGTCTTGAGATTTGTGTCCTAAGTAATTCTAGATCGTTCACCATAACCACTATAGATTTAACTGTGGATTAACCATAACAAAATATTTTCCAAATCATAAATGGAAAATGATATGTAAATGGACAATATTATATTCTTTTAAGTATTCAAACTCTACATGTGATCCATAAGGAGATTCATATTAAAAATATTTCAAGTTCTATCTCATCAATTTAGAATTCTGTCAAGAATTCAAATCATGGCATGGAAAGGCTGCTCACTGGTTAATAGCACATGCTATTTCTTGTTGAGGACAGTTTCAGTTCTCAACACCCACACAGTGGCTGACCAATCTCATAATCATGGGAATGATATCCATACAATAATTCAGACAAATTACCTGCACACATAAAAATTTTAAAAGTAAATGTAAAAATATAATAAAAATGTTAAAAATTTTAGGAAATAGCTACCTTCATAAGTTGTTGATGAAAGTAAAAACTTGTACAATTCAGTATGGAAAACAATGCTACTCAAAATAGAATGATGATATGAGCATGATATACAACTGTGGGGTTATACCCAGAAATTGTTAACCCTCCAAGATACTTGTACATCCACGTTTATTACTGCATGATATCCATGACATGTAGAACAGCATTCCTTTCCAAGAGAAAATGAACAGACTCGAAAATGTGGCATTTATACATAGAAAAATGAAATTTTCACTTTAAGAAAAATGCAGGACATGTTAAATAAAAACTATCATAACCAAAGAGAGAAATAGTGCATGTTTCCACTATGCTCTAGATTGATGCACACATGTAGCATATCTCATTATGTAGTATATGACATGACATGAAATCAGAATGATGACTACTTGAATGTAGGAAAGAGTGTAACTGTAGTGACTGCGACTTCATGAGGAAGGATAAAGAGGGGGAAATAATATGAGAGAAAATGCTACACACACATGCATATATGCACAAAGGTTTCATAAAGAAACTCAGTATAGTATATGCTAACTGAGACTAATTACACATGAAAAGAAATTTTATTAAACAGTTACTAACAGCTGTGTGAAATAATTAGAAAAAGAAAGTGTGATTGAGTACTGTGCAATGTGGAAAAAAATAATACAGTTCAATAGATTTGGATTTCTTATTGTGTGTCATGCTTTGTTTTACAAATGCCTGCTTAAGAATGCATTTAAACCTGAAAGCAATCTGTGTCATTGTTTGTATTATTATTATTGTTTATATATCACAAAGTTTAGTCAGAGACAGATTAAGTAAAATATCCAAGGTTCACAACGTTAGGAAGTCTCTCTCTCTCTCTCTCTCTCTCTCTCTCTCTCTCTCTCTCTCTCTCTCACACACACACACACAATAAATAAAGCCTATAAATTTATTTTCATTTGGTAAGCATATGTTTCTGGAAATAGACTACTCTTCATGAATATTAGATCTATTCTCCTAGGTATGAGGTGAGATTGAGCCATGGAAGCTGTTTTAAAATCAAGCCAATTTCACCTTACTCATAGCTCATTAGCTTTGTAAATGATGGCTGTGTATACACTTTATCAGGGGAGCAACGGAGAAACATTTGATCGTGCTAGCTCTTGAAGAATAATTTATTTCATCCCTGATCTAAAACATAACAAAAATTCAAAATGCTTCTGTAGTCACAATTACATCATTTCTTTCTTCAAAATTATGCAGTTTTAAAATTACAAAACTTCTATGCACCTATTCTAATCAATGCTCTGCATGGATTGAAAGACATTTATCTGAAATTAAACATGATGTTTAAAATGTGTCTAAATATATGTGACTCGATGTAATTATGTACATGTTACTGTGTGTAAATATGCATAATGTCAATATAAACACACTATATTTACTTGCATAATGTATGAATTTGCAAGATTTACTAAAACTTTGAGAAAATGAGTGGTTTTTCATATAATCCATGACCAGTTCTGTAATTAAAATTAACATATTGCAGCAATGGTTACATTACTGATACATTAACAGAAATGTGTACTCTATTCAGATACACTTAGATTCATATTTTATATTTCCAAACATCTTCCTAATTTCAGTTTTGTTTGTCAAAATTCAATTATTTTGTCAATGCTGCCTTATTTCAGCATATTTTGTAGATATGTGTATTCTAAATTTTCTAGAAGTGTAATTTTAGTTTTAGAAAGTTCTGCTCTGATGGTTTTTTAAAATACATTCTGGTGGCATTTACCTTTAAATTTTCTAGCTATTAGATGTAAGATATTGCTCTTCCCACTTTATCAAAAATACTTTCCAGAGCATGACTGATCACATTTTGTGAGCCCTGGTTGTCTGGAATAGGTGGTACTTTGCAAGGTGCCAGATTTGGAAAATCCTCCTTCTTGCTTTTTTCCATACTATGCTGTAAAGAAATGACAATGTAAAAGCACCACTTCAAGAGTTATGATGCATTTTCATGGAAATAATCTCTCTCTCTCTCTCTCTCTCTCTCTCTTCACACACACACACACACACACACACACATACAAGCACACACACACACACACACACACACACACACATATATATACACATATTTGTGATTTTCATTACATTAGTCTAAAATCATCCATATTTATTGTTTAAATTTGGCCATGCTGTGAGTTTCCTTTTTTCTTCTATTTCACTATCATTCTTATCCCTTTAAAATTATCCCATCAGAATGTGTGCATCTCTGTGTATGTATGTATGTTTGTTATGTGCTCTCTTGTTAGTGAAGTGTCACTTTGCTTTTCAGAACTTAAAGATACTACAATGGTTATGTTACCAACTTTGTTGTTGAAAGAAGATGTGATCTGCTCAGGGATAAAGGAGTTTTATTTGCAATTTTCCATAGCATACAGAGAACGTGTGTGTGTGTGTGTGTGTGTGTGTGTGTGTGTGTGTGTGTGTGTGAATAAATGGTACATAAATAGAGAGCTTGCTTTAGTTTTTTGGCCATAAAGACCTGAATAATCCCACAGGAGCTATATTAATTATTACACTGCTTGGTCAATAGCTCAGGCATACATCTTAAATTAACCTATTTCTATTAATCTGTATATCATCATGAGGCTGGGGTTTACTGGTAAGTTTCTGGCATATTTCTCCTTTGGTGGCTACATGATTTCATTTTTACTCTGCCTACTCTATCTATATATCTTTGTTCAGATTTCCTCCCTGAATTTACTGTGGTAAACCATTGGCCTTATTTATGAAGCAATAAAAGTAACATGTATACAGAAGGACATCACACATCATTTCCCATTTTCTGTTTCATTAAAAAGGAACAGTTGAAATTTGCCATAGGAAAATTTCATTTAACAAAACAGTTACCAAGCAAGAATTACAGTTACAACATTTAGTACATTCACATTTGGCAAATTAAGGAACATACACTATCTTCTATCCTGTCTTTTCAGTCTAAAATTTTATATCTAATTGATCTTCTATTATAACTAAGGAAAACTATGATTATAACTGTCAGTCTTCAACTCCATCAAAACCCCAGAAAGATATATTATTACCTAAATAAACAGGAAGTGTATTGTAAGAATCTTCCAAAATTTTAGAAATGGCAGAGACATTACACTGCCTGGAAAGACACTCTAAGTACCTTTGTAATGGGGTATTCATTTTTGGTATTGAACCATAACATCTGGAAGATATTTCAGTGATGCAGGAAATTTGAAGATCTGTTCTGCCTTGTACTGGCAAAGTTTATCTGTTGTTTTCTTCTGCGACCTGAAAAAAGTCTTGCAATTTCTTCTGTGAATCAGGAACCCTGAAAGGTGATCCTGTCTTTTGAATAGATCAGCAGTCACTTTTCTATGGGTCCTGCATGTGCAGTTCATACAGCATATCATCAAACAGTTCAAACAATATCAGCTTTTTGCCCAAATGACTAGACTTGTCACATTGAACACAAATTACATAACAAGTTTCTTCAATGCCTATTAACCTCTCTGAAGTAATTGGTACTGATCGAAACAGACACATTTCCCTTTCGAGAAAAGTCTAGGGTCTTTGAAGAGTTGAAGAAAATCAATCTAACTGAAATATATCTCTGTATATCTAGAAAACTTAACTAATAAAATTAAAAGTTTGTTCATTATACCTGTCTATGAATCTGTATTTCTTAGCTACACATTATGTTTTTAAATCAACTGCACAAATACAATACCATAAACAAGAGGGGTAATATATTTACACAGTGTAACAAAATCAATCTTAAATTTATATCAGTAGACCAAGGTCCATAACAATGCAAAGCATGCATCTCTGTATCATATTCTTGTTATTTATCTTTTTATAGAAATTGACTATGACCATTAAACACTTATTTTTTTCTATTTTTAAAATAAAATGATCATTTTTCATTTTACATACCAATCCCAGGTTCCACTCCATCCCCTCCCATTTCTTCCACCTTTTCCCCAACACCACCCCCATCCACTACTAAAAGATTGTAAGGCACAAGCTTTGAGGAAGGACCAAGGCCCTCCTTACTATATCTAGGCTGAGCAGCATATTCATCCAAAGAGAACTGTTTCCAAAAACCCAGTACAAACAGTAGAGATAAATCTTGGTGACACTGTCAGTGGCCCCACAGACTGCCCTAGCCATATAATTGTCACTCACATTCAAAGAGTCTAGCTTGATCTTCTGTTTGTTCATTTTGTGTCTGCCAGAGTTGGCAAGCTCCTAATAGCTCAGGTAAACTGTTTCAGTGGATGTTTCCATCGTGGTCTTGACCTCTATGCCCAAAGTCTCACTCCTCCCTCTCTTCAACAGGACTTTGGAAACTTAGCCCAATGCTCTGCTGTGTTCTCGGCATCTGCTTCTCTCAGTTGCTGGATGAAAGTTCTATGTTGACATTTGAGATAGTCCTCAACTGATCACAGGGCAAGGCCAGTTTGGGCACCTTCTCCACTCTTGCTTAGGGTCTTAGCTGGTGTCATCCTTGTGTGTTCATGGGAATTTCTCTAGTGCCAGGTTTCTTTCTAGCCCCATAATGGCTCCCTCAATCAAGATAACTCTTTCTTTGTTCTCTGTTTCTGTCCTTACCTGACTCTACCTTCTTCCTCCCTACATTCAGTTTAAGTTTCCCACCTAGCTCCATTCTGTCCTGCCATAGGCCAAATCTTATTTTTTATTAACCAATAGAAACAATATTCCAAATTAATAGCATATTAAAATATGTTATTAATAAAACATTTCACGGCATACAGAGGGAATTTCCACATCAACTCTTCATTTCTTATTTTGTTAATATAGACATTCTCTCCCGATCCTTAGTTACTTTGTATAAGGATTTGCCTATCTTATTGATTTTTCTTAGAGAATCAACTCCTGGTACCATTGATTCATTGTATTGTTCTATGTTTCTGTTTTAAAAATTTTAGTCATCAGTTTGATTATTTCTTGCAATATACTCCTCTTAGACATTTTTATTTCTTTTTTATTCCAGAACTTCCAGGTGTGCTGTGGAGCTACTAATATGAGATATTTGCAAATGTTAGGCATGAAAAAGTACTCTGAATGCTATGGATAGAGAAATCTGGACACCAACCTCCCACCTAAAATCTATCCAGCCTGCAAGATGTGCTGGGGCATTTGGTAGCATTCAACATGTAGGAGTGGTCAATCAATGTTTGGTTTAACTTCAGATTCACACTGTGAGAGGAAGCACATGCCCTGCACTACCTGGATGGCTAGAAACCAGAAACTGGATATCCAGAGACTAGGATAGAACCAAATAAGTTTATTAAAAATTAGTGAAATTATTCCTAGTGATATTCCTTGTCTTCATAGATATATGCGCTGTCTTGTAATCATCAGACATTCTTTCTCCAGGAGCAGACAAGAATGTACAAAGACCCACAGCCAGGCACTAAGCAGAGAGAGCATCTAAATTGGGTGTCTCCAGGATTTGCTTTCCTCAGAGATTGTGAAACCCCACCATAGAATGGGTGGTAATATTATAAGAGTCAGAGGGGTTTGAGAACATTGGGAAAACTTGACCAACCATATCAAATAAGCAAAGTTCTCATGGTTTCACAGAGACTGAAGAAACAAACTTGAAGTCTAAATGAGTTTTCACCAGTCCTCTGCATATATGTTATGGTTGTTAGCTTGGTGCTATTTTGGAACTCCTAACAGAGGGAACAAGTGCATTTTGACTCTTTTGATTGGTTTTGTGACTGTTTTCCCCCATTGGGTTATAATGTTCAGCCATGCTATGAGAGATTTTTATCTTGTCTTACTGTATCTTGTTTTGTTGGCAGAAGATCTGCTGTATTTTGAAGAAGAAAAGGAGGGGGAGTAGAGGTTTCAGGGAGATGGAAGGAGTGGATAGAGGAGAAAGTGTGGTTAGGATCTAGTATATGGAGAAGACACTATTTCACTAAACAAATATATATATATATATACATACACACACACACACACATATATATATAAAACATATCTATCATATTAAAGAGTACATTCAGCTATAAATTATTCCAGAACAACAAATTGATAATCTGAAATTTTCATGTAGAAATATTGCCAAAGTACAAATTTGACTTTTAAAATTCAATTAGGTTTTAGCTGAGTCCTGTGACTCACAATTATAATTCCAAAATCTTGAGAAATATTGATACAACAATAACAATTTGCTTGAACATTGCCTGGGCTACATGAGACTTTGTCTAAAATACAAAAAAAAAAAAACAGTTTGTCTTTAACCTATAACCGTGTACATTTCTCTGTTTTAAGCAGAAAGTGAGCTATTAAAGGAAAAATATGATTTGAGTAGGAATGGCACCCACAGACTCATGTGTTTGAATGCTTGACCCAAAGCGAATGGCTTTATTAGGAGGTGTGGCAATGCTGGAGTAGGGACGACCTTGTTGAAGGAAGTTTGTCACTAGGGGGGTTGGCTCTGAAGTCTCAGATGCTCAAACCTGGCATCAGGGTTCAGAGTTCTTATCTCAATGCCTGTGGATTGAGAAAAAACTCTCATCTGCCTCGCCTGCACATTGTCTGCCTGCATGCCACCATTCTCCCACCATGATGATAAAGATCTAAATATCTGAACTGTAAGTCAATCCTAATAAAATGTGTCCTTTATAAAAAGTTGCCATGGTATCTCTTCACATCAATAAAATCCCTAATTGAAGAGAGAACTTAGTACCAGAAACTGGAATGTTGCTGGGATAAGCCTTACCATGCATTTGTTTGGATTGGAAGGATGAGAACTTTTGGGTTTTGGATTCAAAAAGCTGTTGAATGATTTAAGTGGGGTTTAATGGGTCATGCAGTAGGGACATGGAAAACAGTGGTGACGGAAGGGGTGAACTGGGGGCAGGGGTGGAGGGCTGGATGAAGATCATTCTTGTGATATTTTAGTGAAGAATGTGGCTGCTTTTTGCCCTTGTGTGAAGAGTTTGCCTGATGCTTGAATGAAGGATTTTTAGATCAATTCTGTTGGCAGAGGGAATCTCAAAATATCCTAGTATAGACTTTGATACATGGTTATTAGTGTTAACTTTAATGCTTTATAATGAAAAGGAAAAATGTAAGCACAGAAAAACACAAAATGTAAACTTTTAGAAGAAAAGGATCACCAGGAATTGGAAAGGAGCTAAGTATTAAACTCAAGGAAATGAAGAGATAAGACATAAAAGACATAAAGATTAAGATAAGGAATAAAGGGAGTGGTTACTTTAAGTTAAAATCCCACCCAGCTGAGTTTACAATTTGAGAAGGAAATAAGGGAAAGCTTAAGCCCAGTGTGGTGGCATACCACTTTAATACCAGAACTCAGAAAAAGACTGAGGCAGGCAGATCCCTAAGACTGAGGCCAGTCTGGTCTACAGATCAAGTTCTCACACAGCCAAGCTTTAATAATGAAGTAGAACATAGCAAATAGAAAGCTTCTGAAGAGGCAAGTAAACAAGAGGCAAGATTCCTGTCCTTGGAAACAGTAGAACTTAACATTTTCAACCATGTGGTTTTGGCCTTAGAGTCAAGAATAGAAGGAAGGGACTATGGAATTTACCTCCATGCCTAAGGCATGCTGCTGAAGTGAAGAATGTGTCAGAGGTGTCCCTGCATAGAAACCAAGAGTGACCACTGTGTGAAGTTCTTAAAAGGTTGGATTTCTTTGGTGATCCCAAAATGTTGGAGATGCCAGAGTAGTGGGATACTTGCCAAGGGAATGAAATCAGTACAAGAGAAAAACACTCAACAAAACTGGAAGTAGTGGGCACTCTGCATAGGATCTACCCCCAAAGTCTCATGTGTGTGAATGCATGGCACATAGAGAGTGGCACTAGTTAGAGGTAAAGCCTTGTTGGAGTAAGTATGGCCTGGTGGAAGAAGTATGTCACTGTGGGACTGGGTATTGAGGTTTGCGATGCTTAAGCCCAGTCTCAGGGGCTCATCGTTCTTATTCTACTGCCTGTGGAAACAGATGTAGAACTCTCAGCTATCTCTCCAGCACCAATTCTGCCTACTTTCCACCATGTTTTCTGACATGATGATAACACTAATATAAGATGAAAAGAAAGAAATCAAAGAAAAGGCATCTGATGATATATATATCATCATATATATATGTATATATATACATACATATATATATGTATGTATGTATCCATATATACATACATACAAGCAGGCTCATGTTTAGGTATGGGGAGCTCAAAATATCCTGCTTATCAGACACCCTGTAGCAAGCATTACACTCTCTTCAATTGGCCTGATTTATTTTCTGGCTTCGTTCTTAAAATGCAATGAGCTGTGAACTAAGTGTGTGTCTAGACCTCATAAGCCTCGTAAGTTTTAGCTGTACTTTAGAACACATAACAGTCTTTAACCACTTGGGGAAATGATACAGGGAATTAGGAGAAAAGAGAGGGAATGAACGAAGTCATTGAGTTCCCAATCAAAACAAATAGAATTAACAACTGTCAGATATTATGAAAATAAATTCCCAATATGAAGTCAGTGATTTCCCAGTCCTCGATTTTCCTGTAGACTCCAAAATTCTATGATTATATAATAGTTAATATTGGCAAATTCTTAAGGAAAAGAAACATATTCTCAAAACCTTTTCAGTTTACTCAAGTAGCAAATTACTACCTAACACACTGCACATTTGAAACAAAATGACAGTAGGTTCTACTATGATTGTCATCCAGAGTAATCAAGTATTCAAAGTTACCAAAGGAGAATTCAGCTTAACTGACATCCTTTGTGATACACTGCATGTTTCCTCTTTTAAATTTGGAATGTTTAAAAATAGCCACATAATGAGAAATGAACAAGTAAACATCCATTTGCACTTACAACTTACTTGAAGGGTAATTGGAAGATAATTTGTAAGTTATGTTAATAATTTGAATTTATCATTAGGATTGTATAATCCTGATTTATTTTTTATTTCTCCAAAATATTATTTATGATATATGTGTGTGTGTGTGTGTGTGTGTGTGTGCGAGAGAGAGAGAGAGAGAGAGAGAGAGAGAGAGAGAGAGAGAGAGACAGAATTTAAGGTGTCTCAATTTAGGAAAATGAAACGTGTATATAATTAAAGACCTAAGTATTTAATACAAAAGAAAAATACATATGTGTATATATATTTAATTTATGATGTATGTATTTAACATTATGCACATATTCTAGTAATAATAGAGTTTTCACAGATTTTAATGAGTCACACAAATAATTTTTTCTTGGGTGATTTATCTTAGATATTCACCAGAGATTTAATATTTAACAGAAAAATATATGTATATACACACACACATATATATATATATACACACATACATACATATATATGCTTAGTTACAGAAAGTCTAGCAAAATCATTAACTGTAATATTTTAATTATAAATGTACTTCAATTTTTATTTTAAATATAATCATATTATTTTCCTGTCCCCTTTCCTCTCTTTAAATACTCTCCCATTCTACCCTAATATATGGCTTCTTTGTCTTTAAGTGTTATTGCTATGCACACACACTCCCCACATACACACATATATATCTATGTATATAAATATCTGCTAACTCTATTAAATGCTGCTTTTCTACATATGATCTCAGTGCTGACTACTTATTATTGTGACTCGTCAAATAAAAATTGCATCCAGAAGAGGACTTCAGCACTTAATAGTCCCTCATCGACTCTAGTCCTTTATGTTGGGTGGTACCCCTAGAGTGGGGTTTTTTATGCTTTCTCTCACGTTAGTATGTCTATTGATATCGTGATTGCCTCGTTCTATTGGGCAGTCATATTGGTGAGGAATATTGGGTGAGTCTCTTTTGTTATTTCCAGGAAACACAATGCCACAGCTAGTTCTAAGAGCTGACATAGAATCTCTTATTACTTGCATATGCACGATTATAGGCTGATCACTCAGTACTGAATAAATGATTTGACTAAGAGGACTTTCCTCTGGATATGACCCTTTCTTCTATTCTCATAACTCCTTTTTATGTCAAGATCTGGCATCTGATATCTGACCTGTATCTTTCACTGTGAAAAAGTGACATCATATTATTTGCAATCTCCAAATTCTTTACTTTAGTTGAAATTGCATACTTGAATACTTAGATCCCATAAACTCCAATAAAATATCATTGTAAACAAATGTACAAAATAAAAAAAATAACTTGAATCAATGGATTGACATGTGTGAAATATAAACAAGGGCAACATTTATAGGTATCTGTGGACTATATTTTTAATTGTACAATGCATATCGATGCTTAATCATTATGTGCAGAATACTCTAGTTTGCTTAGTGTATAATGTTTTGAAGCATGTGACCAAAAATTCATTGAAAATAAAAGTGACAACTAAGCTTTCATTAAAACAGTGCTCATGACAGATTTTTCATATTAAATTACCCCTTATGGTTTCTTTGGGGAATCAGGTTCACCCCAACCTATCCTCAGTGACTCAACACCAGCTGCCACATCATTACCAACTGCCATATGTCAGAAGAAGTACCCTTAAAAGGTCTCAGCCATCATTGTTGTGTCTTGCTCTCTGTTTTTCTCCCTCTCTTTCTGTTTCTTTTTTTTTGTAATTTTATTAAATTATAAAAGTTTCCATTTCTGCCCCTCCTCCCACCATCCTCCCACTCTCCCCACTCCCTCTCCTCCTCCCTCTCCATCCCTAAGAGCAGTCAGGGTTTCCTGCCCAGTGGGAAGTTCAAGTTCCTCCCCCTCCCTCCAGGTCCAGGAAGGTGAGTATCCAAACAGACTGGATCCCAAAAATCCAGTATATGCAGAGGAAACAAGTCCCAGTGCCATTGTCAATGGCTTTTCAGAAAAACTCCGGCCAGCCACATTCAGAGAATCCGGCCACATTCAGAGAATCTGGTTGGATTGCGTCCTCGTTCAGTCCCCTGAACGAGGACGCAATCTCTTTCTGTTTCTGTCTTTGTCTCTGTCTGTATCTCTATTGTCCCCGACTCAGAGGCACCCCTTCACCATCCCTCAATGCCATTAAATCTCTCACTTGAGATTTGTTGTTCGATCTGATTTCTGCAGCACTCCTTGGCTCAGATCCACTAAGGTACTATTGCAACATAGAAACCCTGATAGTTTCTAGATTATGGCCTTCTTAACATGGCTTTGAATTGCCTTCTTTCTCCAGACCTAAAGATGGGTGTGATTCTTCTTTTACATTTTTGTTAAAAGTAAGTCACAGAGAGGAAACATATGTGGGAAATGTAGTGAATGATTTAAAGTTTTGAAACAATATATCCAATACTATTTGTAATGCATACCGTTTTCATAAACAAATTACATCTTACAGATTTTGCAGAAAACATATGCATACTCAGTTGGAAAATACTTTTATGACAGAGGAAAATTTCACAACATTATGTTTTAAAGAATTGCATTGAGGGGTTCCCACGGGGCAGGGAACCCTGACTGCTCTTAGGACTAGAGAGGGAGGGGGAGGTGGGGAGGAGGTGGGAAAAGGGAGGTGGGGAGGAGATGGAAATTTTAAATAAATAAATTAATTAAAAATAAAAAAGAATTGCATTGATAATAACACATATTTAATCATAGAACAAAATGAAGATTTCAGGAAAGGATAATCACATTTCTTCAATTTATTATTGACTCATCTGTGTGATACACCTGTTTAACTATTAAATTGAGTACTATTGTAAGGATCTTGAACAAACAGCAACATACAATAATTTGATATAATTTTCCCAAATTAAGTTAAAGCTGAAAAATCTATAAATAATTGATGTAAATTAAACACTAATTAGCTAAGTTTCCCCTATTTTTATTCCCTTTCTTCAGGTACTGGTATAGGGCAGATAATGTAGCATGTGAAAAAGTTTGAAGTGTGTAACTGGTAGACCAACTTCCTAGTAAAATTTATCACATTGGGACCTCTCTGACATTTTTCTATGTATATTTCATTTACTAAATATTTTTTTCATATATTATTTTCCAATTAAAATTTACCCTTACACAACTTCTCTGAATTCCTTCTTACCTCCACTACTATCTACATCCATATATTTGTGTTTACTCATTGGGAAAAAAAATCAGGCATATCAAGAATAATAATAAAATAAAATAAAACAAAAACATCAAACTGGAGTAGAACAAACCAAATAGAACAAAAACAGAAAAAGTAATAGATCAAAAAACTTATCGATGAATTCACCTTCAAATACACAGAGATCCTATACAAAAACACATAAACAAAAGTCATAAAATAAATGCAAAGGACCTACCTGTAAAATAAAAATTAGAAAGAGTTCTAACAAAACATCTTGAGATATAACATCTCCAAAGATGACAATGAATTTCTTTCTGAATTTTTGTTTGTTTGTTTATTGCTTTTTATTTTACTTTCTTTTGTTTGGGTTTTTTTTTCTTCCTTTTGTGTTTATGTGTCTTTTGGTCAACTATTCCTGGACATGTAGCCTTATGAGTGGTTTATAGCAGTTCCCAGAAAGCAGGATAGAGACCTGACTGCCAGTTAAATGAGTCAGAGCCTCCTCTCCCTGAGAACCACTCTGATGCCCTGTCCCATGCTTTTCTGTGGCCAGCCCTTCCTCACAACTACAGCAGACTACTTAGCTACAGGTACAGCCTACACACTTCTCTGCATTAATCTATAGACTGTTCATTAGTATCTCTGGATATCAATGGAATCAATGGACATGGGATAACAGAATGGGTATGTAAACAGTTTATATACTTATATTGTATAGAAGAGAAACATCACAACTTCATAGACAGACATTACCTATAAATGTTAAGGACTGGAAAAAGATTTTCCAATCAAATGAAAATGAGAAGCAAGATGGTGAGGATATCTTAATACCGAATCGAAATACATGCTAAGTTAAAATTAACCAAAAGCAATGGGAGAGAATATTTCATGCCCATCAAAATAAAATCTACCAAGATGAAATCTCAATTCTGAACATCTTTGTCCCAAATACAAAAGCACTCACATTTGTAAATAAAGATATATATTGTTAAAGCTTAAATCACATATCTAACCCCACACATAAACAGTGGATAACTTCAGCATCCCACTCTCACCAAACTATGGGACACAAGAGAAAGTTCATAGAACTAAATGCTTACCTAAAGAATTTGGAGAAATCTCACACCAGCAAATTATTTGCACACCATAAAGCACTAAAACAGAAAGAAACAAAGCCACTCAAAAGGAGTAGATGGCAGGAACATAAAATATCATGTATTCACAATATACATAATGAAATGGTATGTAATCTTAATATGAAAAAAATCTCATTCACAAGAGTAAAATACATATTTTGTATTTTTAGGGAGATACTCTTAGAAAGAACTATATTTTCATTTATGAGTGGTTACTAATTAGAGATAGCTTCTAGATTATGGAGGTAGCATGTGTCCATTATCCTTATGGAATTAATTTGTCAAATTAAAATAAATTGATGTTAATTCTAGGTATGAAACATAATTTTTATCAACAGAACTAGTTTTTGAAAAGCTATGTCATACATGAGTTGTAAATCTATTTTAAAGTAAAATGATGCAAGTTAACAAATATATAATTAACTTATTAATAACCGTTTTATAATTAGTAATTTTTTAGTTGATTGTTTTAATTACTTAATTATTTTAATTAATAATAATTTATAATTAATGATTATTTTATAATATTTATGTAAAAAAGGTAAAAACAAAAATTTTCTTAGTATCTAAAGTTTTGTGCTTGCAACATGATATTTCTTTTAGTTACCCTGAGATTCACTAAATAATTTTGAGCAAATCAATATAAACATATTCTTCAACTACAAATAAAAGTTGGAATGTTTTTAAATGTGAAAGAGAATTGAATTAATATAAAATACTTAATAAGTTATTGTTAAAATTCCATGATTACACTTAGAAGTTGGTGATTTGAACATTCCCTTTCAGACAAATTTGATGCCTCAGTTGCACTTCATACCCTGACTTTCTCTCAGATGAAGCTGTTTTTCTGGGAACATATACATCAGAGATCAAATTAATTTTGATAACTTACTGTAAAAAATATACAATATTGTTACATCCATATCACATTACATGAAATATCCCAAATTTAGCTTAAGAATGTCTGCAAAAGAGTGTATAATTAGGGTTGCTAAGGATTTCTCTGACAAGAAAGCTCTAAGATGATTAAACCATGATGGGTAAATATACTTTCACATATGTTGGAATATGTGAACATTAGAGATTATCTGCACAGGCTCTTTGACTGTTTCCTACTTGTCAGACATTCCTTTTCCTCCAACTCAATATTATGATTAGTGAGCCTCGGGCATGTCAATGTATTATGCTTTGTCTTCTAGCTTGTTTTGTTGTGCCTGGTGAGTTGGCTCAATGTTAAGGGAATTGGAGTAATTGGAATGACAGCAACCTCCACACATTGACAAAAATAGAAATAGGTACATTTTCACATACATTTTTCCAGTCTTATTGCCAGAAAAGTCGTGAGTCATTGCAACTTCGTAAATAACTAAATAATGAGAAATTAATGGAAAGAGCCCTATTGAGGTTTTATTTTTATTAAAAACCCATCTCTTCTCATTTTATATGCCAAATTCAGTATCATTCCCTCCCTTCCTCCTGCTTCTTCCACCTTTCTCCTCCCATCTCCTATCCCACCCCACAATCCACTCCTCAGAGATTGTAAGGCTTCCCATTGGGAGACAACAAAGTCTACCACATTGCTTTGAGGCAGGACCAAAGGCCCTCCCTACTCTTTATATGGTGAGCAAGGTATCCCTCCAGAGAGAATGGGTTCCAAAAAGCCAGAACAAGCAGTAGGGATAAACACTGGTCTCACTACCAGTGGTCGCACAATCTGCCCCAGCCACATTCAGCGGGCCTATTTTCGTGCTATGCTTCTTCCCTCACTCCAAGGCTAGAGTTGGTAGACTTTCATTAGGTCAGGTAAGCTGTTTCAGTGGGTATCCCCATCATGATCTTGACCTCTTTGTTGGAATTCTCACTCTTCCCTCTCTTCAACTGGTCTTTGGGAGCTCAGCGCAATGTTCCACTGTGGTTTTCTTCATCTGCTTTCATCACTTGCTGAATGTAGATTTTATGATGATTTTTAAGATAATCATAAATCTGACTACAGGGCAAAGCCAATTCAGACACACTCTTCAATATTGTTTAGGGTCTTAGCTGCAGTTATCCTTATGGATTCCTGAGAATTTCTCTAGTGCCAGGCCCTATTGAAGTTTTAAAACATATGCTCCTATAAACCCAATAGACGGATATTTTGGGGACCTGGGGTATGGAGTCATGCATTTGTGAATTTTAAGGTTGATCTCAAATGAGAGTTTCATGTTGTAATGAAGGCGTAAGTCACAGACAATCCCACACCAGTTTGGAATTATGATTAATAGAATGGTTATTTATTCAAAGGGGAAAAAACTTACAGATTACCGTCCCAGACAACAGCCCCTCCACGCGAACAGGAAAGGAGTCCAGGGGCCGGAAACGGAGCCGGAAGACAAAGACAGAGTGGAGGACAGCCGCTGCTTTTTTTAAAGGGAGAGAGACCACGCCCCAATGGGCTGGTAACTCAGCGGCGATTGGCTGAAGGAGCTGAAGGAACTCCCACAGCAATCTCCCCCTTTTGTTTAAGTAAGAGAGTTCTAAGCCTACTACGCAATTATATACAATAAGTACAAACCTACGAAATTATATACAATAAATACAAATATCCTATTCTAACTAGCTTAAGTCTTGTATAACAAATAACTTGGCCAAGTCATAAAAGGAAAGTAACTACATTTATATAATCTTCAATCCCATCGAAGATCTGAGAAGGGAAATAATGTTATCTGAGTAATTAGGAAGTGCAATCAAACAACTTCCAGAACATATAACAAATCGCAGAGACAACTGGCTACCTGGACAAACACCCAAAGTCACATTTGCAGCGTTGAAGCAACCAACTTTGGCTAAGGCCTGATGTAACTGACATACCATTTTCAAAGGCAAGAAACTTCAAAACTATCTTACCCTGTCTTGGCAGGATATGACAGTCTTGTTTTATCCATTTACGGATATTCTGTAACTCTGTCAGTAGTTGAGGTATGAGCATTTCTTTACCCAAAGGCCAGTTCTGCCAAGAAGAAAGGCTCCAGGTGGAGTGTCTTTGGTGCTCAACATTCTCTCGGGCATAGATCAGTGTTACCAGGAGTGATTGTGTCTCCCTACCATAGAACTCTGAATTAGATTAAAGGCCATTTTCTACAGCTCTTTGAAGAGGTTGAAGATTAGCTATCTATACTGAATATAATCTCTATATATCTAAAGAACCTGATTAGTCTAATTATAAATGACAAACTTAGATGACTGTTGATCTATATAATTCTCAATATCTGTCTAACTTAAAAACTGAGATAATAAACAACTGTGCAATAAATGAGGACAATGTGACCTCCAAATATAAACAATGTGCAAGTATACATTACAATATGGTAAATATATATATCAATACATAAACAATATATAAGTATCTTAATCAGAGGTAGAAGTGTACAATGCAATATGGTAAATATACATATATCAATACAATATATATATACAAATACATAAAAATGTTTTAAACAGAGGTAGAAGCATGAAGCATGCATGCATAAAATAGTCAACATAATTTAACTTTGTATCAATATATAAGAATCGATACCAATATGTTTGTCTAAAAGCAATAACTCACAAGTACAAATCTATTTATCCCATAATCCAATTATCCCTCTTTTTTTTTTTTTAAGATTCCTGTGCTTATAAAATTCCTCCCCCAACCCTCAACCGTATACTAATTATAACCAACCCCTAAATGATGTCCCTAAACCCAAGGACAAACTTTATTGGGAGAGGGGACGTCGTTCTCTAGAATTACTTCCAGCTGTCATGGGGGCGACGTTCTTTCTGGGGGATCCTGTGAAAGTAAAAGGATGGTTAAATTTCAAGATCAATGTCTTTTAAAATTGCAAATAGTCTCTGAGTATTTTGTGGAGGTCTGGCCAGAATGTTGTACAAGATGTGCACCATTTCAGCACGTTGGAACCGTCTTGTGCAGCTGGTACCCAAAACAGGTCTTGTAGTAGCGCTATCAGTATCATGACGTCATATCAACTGGGTGGAGTTGTTGTTATGGGGCCCCATCTTCTTCCTGGAAACTTCAAATGTCACTGTAGGAAAAACTCATTGTTCATTGTCGAAAACTTAAACATTAATTATATAGACATATACATGAATACCTATATTCAATGAGAGACATGATAGATATATTTAATGAAGGTATGATAGATATGAAGAAAAGTAAAAATGTTTTCTAAACTCATATTTCTTTCTGTCCCATATCATGGCTCTTGACATGAGACAGAAACTCCAGAAACTCTGGGTATTTCTTTAAACAACAGGCTTGGAATTAGAGAGGGACTGAGCCAGAGTCCAACTCTAAAACCAGCTCTATAAATTTAGAAATATGATTTAGTATGGTACTTACAGAACCTATTCAGTTTTCTTGATAGTCCCTATTGGGCCGTTATTTTCCATCTGTCAGTATTCAAATATCCAGGGTCCCTTGAACTTTTCAAAGATCAGTGTTTTCCTGTGGAGATAAGAACAGAACCCTGCCCCCATTCTATATGCTTTTCTTACCACCTGTATGGTTATCCTCATTGTAGATGCTGTCATTTCTCCTTTCCAAGAGGTTTCTCCTCTTCAAATCGAACCTTTATTAATTTTGATGGTATCCACAATTTTTCTTCTCCTGTGGAAACAAGAGCAAAACCCCTTCCCCAACGTAGCACATCTCCTGGCTTCCATTGAGAGGTCAGCACGTCTTTGAAATAAACAGGTTGGTTTAGTTCAGAAGTTTTTTCCATTATCCAATGCCTCTCTGCTGCTGTTGTTCCTTTCTCATTAGCATTAAGAAAATTCAAGGTTAATAAAGCATTATGCAATCTATTTCTGGGGGTATCTTTCGTCCCTTTCTGTTTGTTTAGCATATCCTTTATAGTACGATTTGATCTTTCTATAACTGCCTGACCTGTAGGATTATTTGGTATACCTGTAACGTGTTTTATATTATAATAAGCAAAGAAGCGTTTCATTTTCTTAGATACATATGCTGGACCATTGTCTGTCTTTATTTGTGCAGGTATACCCATGATGGCCATAACTTCCAATAAATGTGTGATTACCGAATCAGCCTTTTCTGAGCTCAGGGCAGTTGCCCATTGAAAACCTGAATACGTGTCTATGGTGTGGTGTACATATTTTAATTTACCAAATTCCATAAAGTGGAACACATCCATCTGCCAGATTTCATTCCTTTGAGTACCCTTTGGGTTACTCCCTGCAGGCAACGGTGTTTGATTATAGAAAGAACAAGTAGGACATCTCTTTATAATGTCCTTAGCTTGTTGCCATGTAATGGAAAACTCTTTCTTTAAGCCTTTACTATTGACGTGATGTTTTTTATGAAATTCTGAGGCCTGCAGAACGCTTCCAATCAATAATTGGTCAATTTCAGCGTTACCTTGTGCTAGAGGCCCAGGCAGACCGGTATGGGACCGGATGTGTGTTATGTACATTGGACAAAGCCTATTCCTAATTATGTCCTGTACCTCGATAAACAATGAAGTCAACTCTGTGTCATCTGGTATGAATTCAGCGGTTTCAATATGCAAGATAACTCTTTCTGCATATTGTGAATCTGTAACTATATTAAGAGGTTCTTTAAAATCCCTTAGCACCATAAGAATGGCATATAATTCTGCCTTCTGGACAGAATTATAAGGGCTTTGTTCCACCTTACTCAATTCTTCCGATTTATAACCTGCTTTCCCTGATTTATTTGCATCGGTATAAAATGTCCGAGCTCCAGTTATTGGAGCATCACGTACAATTCTAGGAAGAATCCAAGAAGTTCTCTTTATGAGGTTAAGTCTATCACTTTTGGGATAGTTGCTGCTAATTTCTCCCAAAAAATTAGCACAAGCTCTTTGCCATGGTTCATTATCTTCCCATAACTTTCTTATTTCCTCAGTAGTAAAAGGCACTATAATTTCTGCTGGGTCTATACCTGCTAGTTGACGAAGTCTCAGTTTACCTTTTACAGTTAATTCAGAGACCTTTTCTACATAAGTTTTTAATTTTTTACTTGGTTTATGAGGTATAAATATCCACTCTAAAATAATATCTTCCCTCTGCATTAAAATCCCTGTAGGAGAAATTCTGGAAGGCAGTATGACTAGGATGGAACTAAGATTCGGGTTGACCCTATCCACATGTGCCTCTTGTAATTTTTCCTCAATCATTGTCAGTTCCTTTTCTGCTTCAACTGTCAATTTTCTGGGACTATTCAAATCCTTATCACCATCTAAGGTTTTGTTTAAATGAACTATTAGATCAGGTGTTATCCCAACAGCTGGTCGTAGACTGGAAATATCTCCTAACAATCTTTGGAAGTCATTAAGAGTCCGTAACCGGTCTCTCCTAATTTGTGCCTTTTGTGTTCGAATTTTTTCTAACCCTATTCTGTAGCCTAGGTAATTAATAGAATCTCCTCTTTGAATCTTTTCAGGGGCAATTTGTAATCCCCACCTAGGCAAGACTTTCTTTACTTCTTCAAACATATCTTCCAAAATATCTTTATTTGAATCAGATAATAAAATGTCATCCATGTAATGATAAATTATGGACTTGGGAAATTGCTTACGAATTATTTCCAGTGGCTTATTAACAAAATATTGACACAATGTGGGACTATTGAGCATCCCCTGTGGGAGGACAGTCCATTGATATCTCCTAGTAGGCTGAGAATTATTATAAGTAGGCACTGTGAAGGCAAATTTTTCTCTATCCATTTTTTGCAAAGGTATAGTGAAAAAACAATCTTTCAAATCAATAACTATAAGAGGCCATCCTCTTGGTAATAGAGAAGGCAAAGGAATTCCAGATTGTAGCGGACCCATAGGCTGAATTACCTTGTTGACAGCTCTTAGATCTGTCACCATTCTCCATTTACCAGATTTCTTTTTTACAACAAACACAGGAGAATTCCAAGGGCTGGTTGATTCTTCAATATGGTTAGCATCTAGTTGCTCTTGTACCAGCTGTTCCAAAGCCTGTAACTTATCTTCAGCTAGAGGCCACTGCTTGATCCATATTGGCTTCTCAGTTAGCCATTTTAAAGGTAGGGCTGTTGGTACCTCTAAAGGTTTGCTATTGGCTGTGTGTTCTTGTACAGCCTGAATGGCTGGTGACCTTTTTCCATAATACCTCATTATATCCTTCCCAGAATTGTGAGTTCCTGGAACTACAGGAATGTTAATCTGGGTATTCCATTGCTGTAGCAGGTCACGGCCCCATAAATTTATTGCAATATTTGCTATATAAGGCCTTAATCTTCCTATTTGCCCTTCAGGCCCTATGCATTCCACCCATCTTGTGCTTTGTTTTACACGAGATAGGGTTCCAATTCCCAGGAACTGAACATCTACCTCATGAAGAGGCCAATTCGGATGCCAGGATTCTGGAGTAATTATACTTACATCCGCACCTGTGTCTAATAAGCCTTCAATAAAAATGCCATTTATACAGACTCTTAGCTTTGGTCTTTTATCGTTAATATACGTTTGCCAAAATATACGTTTACTCTGTCCTCCTGAATTTTTTGACTCATTCTCCACATGTAATTCATCATTTAGACCAGTATTACTTTTTACGGCAGACATTGGAGTTTTTAATTTTCTTGGTGAGACACATTTTCGACTGTAACTGGGAATGACTGGGCCACTTTTGGCTTGGGGGCCTGCGAGAGGCCCCTCAAGGAGTTTCCCGATGGTATCGGGTTGCCTTGTCTGTCTGTTGTTGACCAGCATTCGTTGGACCAATGTCGGCCTTTACCGCATCTCCTGCATATACCTGAAGGCTGAGATCTCCTACTTTTGTCATTCCCAGAGGAGATATTATTCCTAGGATTTCTTTGCCTGCAATCCCTTTTCAGATGTCCTAATTTACCACAATTAAAACACCTGGTAGTTTGATGTCTCCTCATAGCTTTGGAAATCGCTTCTCCTACCCAGGATTCATCGTTATAGCTAAACATCTCAACATTCATTGTATGCTGTATCCATTCTTCCATTGGTGCTGATCTAGATCTTAAAGGCCCAATTATCTTTTTACATTCAGTATTTGCATTTTCAAAAGCTAGAGATTCAAGAAGTATTCGTCTAGCTTCTGGGTCTGTTACCCCTATGTCCAGAGCCTTAATTAATCTTTGCACAAAGTCAGTAAAGGGTTCTCTCTGTCCCTGCCTAACCCTGGTATATGATTCGACCCTTTTTGCTGGATCTTGTATTCTATTCAAAGCATTCAAGGCTGCTTTGTGACATAAGGACAGCACTTCTTCATCATAAAGAGCTTGGACCTGTGGATCAGCATATGCTCCTACACCAAGAATTTGATCTTGGGAAACCTCCACACCTTTTGCTCTTCCTTGCTGTTCCATATGTTTGGATTCTTCTCTGAAATAAATTCCAAACATCAAGGAAGGCCCATCATCTAAAACTGCAGACACTAGCTGAGAGAAATCATGGGGGGTAGCTCTGACATTAGAAGCCCAAGTCCTTATCATTTCCTTAACAAATGCAGAGTGCAAGCCAAAATTAACGACAGCTTGCTTAATTTCTTTTAAATCATTCATTGCTATTGGTGTCCATCTAGCTTCTTTAACTCCCTTTGAGCCTTTGGAAGTTAACCCTTTGTCAGAATAAATTACAGGGTATGTTGTTAGGACCCTGGGTAAGCCAGTTCTAACAGCTGGTGGTGGCATTGTATCCTGTCCTTGTGCCTTCTTACTCTGTTCACCAGCTCCAATAGTTTCTTCAATCATTTCTAATCTTTTTATCATTGTATCCCTTAAATCCTGAATCTCCTGACCTACCCGTGTTTCTAGTAATTTCACTAAGGTATCAGTTTTTTGGTTCCCATTCTGGAGGTTCATTCTATCTGTTACCTTATCAAAACTTTGTGGTAACATCTGAACGTCAAATTCAACAGCCTGTACCCTTTCAGGTAACTTCCTAGTACCCTTGGACATGGAGTCAGTTTTGTCTATCATAGTATCCACTTGTTCAGATAACCCCTGATTTTCAATAATTTTAATCCTTTCAACTAGTTGTTCAATATTAGTCCGTAAAAATCGTATCTTTCTTAATGATAAAATATTGAAAAGAAAACTGAAACCTAGTAACAAGTAAATTAATATATTCCCATAGTCATATAAACCTTGCATGACATAATCCATTGTATTAATAAAGAAAACAGTAAAATTGGCGTTGGAAACAAAAACTGCCATATTACCTCTTGTCTAGTTGGCGGCGCTGTTGCCAAGTTGCGACTAGAACCACTGCAAAGGTGACTTAAACAGGTCCTGTTTCAGTGTCTGCCTTAGTATTTGTTAAAAACTAGGAAATATAAGTTGCTCAAGAAAGAAAGTTTAATTAAATCAATTCCATGCACGGAACCAGAAACCCAGAATCCAGGGGTAGAAAAGAGCAACCCGGAAGCCGCGTATGCCTCCACGTGACCGAGTCGTTCTGATTCACGCCACTAAAGCACCGCACTTACAAGGGAAATTTAAAAACAACTCAGAAAAGAGCAAACCAGGCTTGCAGAGACTGTCCCGAGCCTGTGGAGCTTGGGAGGCGTGGGGTTTAATTGAACTGCTGGCTCCACATACAGGGCACAGGCCGCAGCTGAGGAAGGTCTCGTGACTAGCCGAGCTGGTAGCAAGCAGTTGAATGGGGGGGAAGGGGGGGGGTTCTACAACCAAACGTGGGGCACCAGATGAAGGCGTAAGTCACAGACAATCCCACACCAGTTTGGAATTATGATTAATAGAATGGTTATTTATTCAAAGGGGAAAAAACTTACAGATTACCGTCCCAGACAACAGCCCCTCCACGCGAACAGGAAAGGAGTCCAGGGGCCGGAAACGGAGCCGGAAGACAAAGACAGAGTGGAGGACAGCCGCTGCTTTTTTTAAAGGGAGAGAGACCACGCCCCAATGGGCTGGTAACTCAGCGGCGATTGGCTGAAGGAGCTGAAGGAACTCCCACAGCATTGTAAGAACAATTTTGATGATTGAAACAGATTTAATCATCTTTTATCGTTCTTTCCAATGCAACGGATTGTTGCATTGGAAATACAAAGGAAATATTTTCAAAATTAAATACCTGCAGAGTAATAGAGAAACATAAGGTTGATGGTATTATTTTATGTTCCACAATATACACTAAAACTTTTGACAGTTCCCTGAGTTTTTCATCATTTATCTGCCATATATGTCATCCTCAAGATTGTGTACTGATTTCTGAAAAAATGATTTTGGCAGTTCAAATAGTCTTTTTATTAGAAAATGCCATAACCTAGTATTGTTTCATTTGTATTTTAATGAATAAAGCTTGCCTGAAGACCAGAGAATAAAAGAGCCCCACTGGTCAGTCTTACATACCAGGCAGTGGTAACACACACTTTTATCCTAGTAGCCACACTAATTGTCATAGAAACTGGGTGGTGTATCCATTAAATCTGAGGAGTGCATGCCTTTACTTCAAGAATGAGACAAGATAAGATGGAAGGAGAAAGCTCTTAGACTCAGTCTTGTTCTGGGATTCCTGGAGGTAGGATCACCATTTTTGGACTGAGGTCAAGGCTGTGACTGACTGTTTTACTTTTCTGACCATTAGGTTGAACTCCAGTTGCTCTCTCTGAGATTTTATTATTTGTGCTTCATTTGGATCCCAATTTTTGGGGCACAAATTTATGAAAAATCCATTTTCCTGAGGCTTTTTATCCACCAGCACAGGTCAGAGCTAGGACTGTAATTCCAGTTCTAGGAATTGGAACTCAAACCAAGCCATGTGGGTTTAGGAGAAAAACTAGAGCTCCTAGCTCCCCTCTGTCCTCATTTAACTTTCATATAAAGATGAAAAATACACAGAGAATATTGATACTGTATGTAATTGTATTGTTTATGAATTGTTTGACTGTGAGGAAGGAGCAACAGCTGGTATAAGACATTTGATTATAAATGCTGCTGGGTTAATCCAACATGCATCTTTTGGGAATACCTTGACTTTAAAATTTAAGTTATATTACTTTGAAGAAGATTTTTTGTTTATGTTTCCACAGGGAATGAGAGTCTGTGAGTTCATTTTTGATTAAGAAACGTAAGGTTTGATTGAGAAGACCCTCAGAAAAATCTCTAATGCTAATCGATGGCCGATATTATCCTACATTTCAGAGTACCTCTGATTCAGTTTTCACTGACTTCTACATCCAAAACAGCTTCAAGACTGCTGGCTGAGATGAACTAGTCTCACAGAATACTCCAGTTGGGACTTGACCATAATCTTAAATTTTTTCAGGTCCTCATAAGATTGTCAGCATCCCCAATCACCCAGAAGTAGTCTAGAAAACTATTATGCCTACATTCTCAAAATATGGATTATGGATGGTTGTCCTTGTTTAGTGTGTTGGTTACAAGTTGTTTTGGATAGTAGTCATGTAAAAAGTTAAACAAAGGAAATTAGATTCAATGTTCTTTTTTTTAAACAGGGGGAATATATATGATACAATAAAAGGGTAGATTATTGAATCTACTCTGAAATGATAAAATGGAGGATGTAAATATAATTTAAAAAGGTAGATTATTAAGTATCTACTTTAAAAAAGTAAATACTAGTTTTAAATGTACATTGGGTTGGACTTTTAAATATTGTATACAAAGTTTGTATATTGAAATTAATTTTGTTAGAAGATACTGTACATACATTTCTACTCTTGTTCAAGGTATTGTACATATACAATTCATTCAACAATGTAATGTAAATTTCTAAACCTTGAAAATTATTATTAACAACTATTTACGAAAGTAAAGAAATGCAGGTTAGTATAATTGGTCACTTAGCATAATTAAACTTGTAGTCACATTAGTTATGCTTTCAAGGTCAAACAAAGATATATTTTAAATAAACAGGTCATCTTGAAACACTTCAGAGATCTCCAGAATATGGTATTTAAAATGTTTTAATAACATAGGTCATTTTTATGACAATGAGACATGTCTGCTCCTGCCAGTACCTATGTACTTCAGAGAAGATAATGGACATCAAAGAAATATTTCATGGAGCTTACTTTCTTTGTGGCAAAAGCAAGCCACTGTGCAAGAAAATTCCCCTGCCTAAGCTGCTGACTGTATGCTGTCCTAATTGGACAAGCAGGACACAAAAAATGTGACTGCCAAATATTGTCAAGACAAGGAGGGACACTCCTTCAGAATATCCTGCTAAAGAGAAAAGTCTGTTGACTATTTGAGACCTATAGGCCAAAGATAGATGCGTCAACACTGCAGAGAAACTTTGGGTGACAATCCAGGCACCTAATTGTTTCTGTCATTAATCATATTTTTAGAAGTTGCTTGCTAGCACTTCTTGCTTACTTAGTTAATATTATTTCCTTCTTGAATCTCTGAGGGAGTTGAAGACTTGATGGTTATAGTTATAGTTTTCCTTGTTTACCTGATACAAAAAGCAAATTATGATAGAAAGTAAATTAAGTAGAAGACTTTGGACTTACCGAAAGATAGGATAGATAGGATTTTTTTGAATTTGTCAAATGCAAATGAACTAGACATTGCTTATGTATTTATTGTCTATATGTATTTTATATAGTTATGCACTTATTGTATATAGTCTTTTATTTTACTTATAGCCTTCTCTTTTATTTTGCACAAAAAGGGAAAATATAGTTGCAGTACATTTATATTTTCAAAAATAAAACTTCCCTGAAGATATATGACAGCCCCACTAGTCAGCCTTACATACCAGAAAGTGGAACAAATAACTTTTTTCCTAGTAGCATATGTGCATGCCTTTAACCTCAGAACTAGAGAAGATTATAAAATGGGAGAAGACAACTCTGATGCTCAGTCTAATTCTGAGATTCCTGGATACAGGATCACCATTTCTGGACTGAGGTCAAGGTAAGAGTCGGGGGTTGGTTGCTTTACTTTTCTAACCTTCAGGTTAAACCCCAATTTCTCTTTGAGATTTTATTATTTATTCTTTACAGTATTATGTGAATTATGTTTGACAATTCATGGTTTAATAAAAGAAATTTTTGTGTGAAAGTAAAATTGTAGAGAAATTTTTAAATGAACTTGTTTACTACGTTTCATCAAAAAAATAACAAGATCAAAGAGATATGCTATTTCAATCAATGGGTTGACATGTACCACTATTTAAACAAAGGACATTTATGCACACTTCAGGACACAAAGAAAGTGTAAAGGCTTACTGCAGAAAGCTATAGAAAACTATCAGTTTGGTAGTGTTTGATGCGTACAGTGTTTGGTAGTCTTCACACACATGGGATGGGTAGTTTCTGTCTCCACCATGCTTGCATATTGAACCAGCATTACTTTTAATACTTATTACAAATATTGACTAGTTAAAAGCTTTCGTAAATATTTTTCTTTCTCCAAGGAAAAGTATGGAGGCCCTGCATGTTAGTTTTCTTTCCAGTGTGTGCACAGCTGATGAAGTTGTTACTGTGAATATATGCACTGGAGAATACTTGTCATTTGCTAGATAACAGCAACAACATTACTGTTCTGTTAAAAGTACATACACAATAAAGGTTAGCTTGGCATTAAATATGCAAAAATTTCTATTAAAAATGAACATGGTCATAAAAGAAATAATGAAGATAATGACAAAAATTTTCAGTGTGATACTAGAAGGAAAATTACATCCCAAGGAATCCAACATTGCCAACACTGACTACAATAATTCAGACATCTAGCGACCCTTCACTAGCACAATTCAATGAAGGAAAACACATACACTCTATTACCCCCCAAAAAAATGACTGGAGTCAACAACCAATGGTCATTAATATCTCTTAATATCAATGGACTCAATTCACCTATAAAGAGGCACAGACTTAGAGATTGGATCCGAAAACAGGATCCAACATTCTGCTGTTTACAAGAAACACACCTCAACCACAAAGACAGACACCTACTCAGAGTAAAGGGTTGGGAAAAGGTTTTCCAAGCAAATGGACCTAACAAACAAGCGGGTGTGGCCATTCTAATATCTAACAAAATCGACTTCTAACTAAAATCAATCAGAAGAGATGGAGATGGACATTTCATACTCATAACAGGAATAACTCATCAGAAAGAGGTCTCAATCCTGAATATCTATGCCCCTAATGTAAAGGCACCCACATATGTAAAAGAAACTCTTCTAGAACTCAAGGCAGTCATCAAACCACACACGCTAATAGTAGGAGACGTCAACACTCCTCTCTCACCAATGACCAGGTCAATCAGACAGAAACCAGAGAATTAAGAGATTTATTGGAGGTATTGAATCAAATGGACTTAACAGACATCTATAGAGCACTCCACCCAAATAGGAAAGAATATACCTTCTTCTCTGCAGTTCATGGAACCTTCTCGAAGATTGACCACATACTCAGTAACAAAGCAAACTCCCACAGGTACAAAAAAATATTAGTAACCACCTGTGTCTTGTCAGATCACCATGGATTAAAATTAGAATTCAATAACAATGCTACCCCCAGGAAGTCAACAAACTCATGGAAGTTGAACAGTCAACTACTAAATCACCCCTGGGTCAAGGACGAAATTAAGAAAGAAATTAAAGTATTCCTTGAATTTAATGAAAACAAAGACACAACATACTCAAACCTATGGGACACTATGAAAGCAGTGCTAAGAGGAAAGTTCATAGCAATAGGTGCCCAAATAAAGAAAACGGAGAAAGCACACATTGGAGACCTAACAGCACACTTGAAAGCTCTAGAAAAAAAAAAGAAGCTGATTCACCCAGGAGGAGTAGAAGACTGGAAATAACCAAACTGAGGGCTGAAATCAACAAAATAGAAACAGAGAAAACAATCCAAAGAATCAATGAATCAAAAAGCTGGTTCTTGTAGAAAATCAACAAGATTTACAAACCCCTATCCAAACTAATCAAACGGAAGAGAGAGCACATGCAAATTAATAGGATCAGAAATGAAAAGGGGGATATAACCACAGACACAGAGGAAATTCAGAGAATCATTAGATCTTACTACGAAAGTTTATATGCCACAAAGTTGGAAAATGTAAAAGAAATGGACATTTTTTTAGATAAGTACCATATACCAAAGTTGAACCAAGAACAGGTGAACAATCTAAATAGACCTGTTAGTCGTGAAGAATTAGAAGCTGTTATCAGAAATCTCCCTACCAAAAAAAGCCCAGGACCAGATGGTTTCAATGCAGAATTCTACCAGAACTTCCAGGAAGAGCTAATTCCTATACTCCTTAATGTATTCCATAATATAGATACAGAAGAGTCATTGCCAAACTCCGTTTATGAAGCTACAGTTACCTTAATACCAAAACCACATAAAGACACAACCAAGAAAGAGAATTACAGGACAATCTCACTCATTAACATAGACGCGAAAATTCTCAATAAAATCCTGGCAAACCGAATCCAGGAACACATCAGAAAAATTATCCATTATGATTAAGTAGGCTTCATCCCAGAGATGCAGGGCTGGTTCAACATACGCAAATCTATCAATGTAATACATCATATAAATAAACTGAAAGAAAAAAACCATATGATCATTTCATTGGATGCTGAAAAAGCGTTTGACAAAATTCAACACCCATTTATGATAAAGGTGTTGGAGAGAATGGGGATACAAGGATCATACCTAAATATAATAAAAGCAATATACAGCAAGCCGACAGCTAACATCAAATTGAATGGAGAGAAACTCAAAGCCTTTCCACTAAAATCAGGAACACGACAAGGCTGTCCACTCTCTCCATACCTCTTCAATATAGTGCTTGAAGTTCTAGCAATAGCAATAAGACAACATAAGGAGATCAAGGGGATTCGAATTGGAAAGGATGAAGTTAAACTTTCGTTATTTGCTGACGATATGATAGTGTACATAAGTGACCCCAAAAACTCTACCAAAGAACTCCTACAGCTGATAAACACCTTTAGTAACGTGGCAGGATACAAGATCAACTTCAAAAAATCAGTGGCCCTCCTATACACAAAGGATAAAGAAGAAGAGAGGGAAATCAGAGAAACATCACCTTTCATGATAGCCACAAATAGCATAAAATATCTTGGGGTTTCTCTAACCAAGGAAGTGAAAGACCTATTTGACAAGAACTTTAAGTCTTTGAAGAAAGAAATTGAGGAGGATACCAGAAAATGGAAAGATCTCCCTTGTTCTTGGATTGGGAGGATCAACATAGTAAAAATGGCAATTCTACCAAAAGCAATCTATAGATTCATTGCAATCCCCATCAAAATCCCATCAAACTTTTTCACAGACCTTGAGAAAACAATAATCAAGTTTATTTGGAAAAACAAAAAACCCAGGATAGCCAAAACAATCTTATACAATAAAGGAACTTCTGGAGGCATTACCATCCCTGACTTCAAACTCTATTACAGAGCTACAGTGTTGAAAACAGCTTGGTATTGGCATAAGAACAGAGAAATCGACCTTTGGAATCGAATAGAAGACCCGGATATTAACCCACAAACCTATGAGCACCTAATTTTTGACAAGGGAGCTAAAGGTATACAATGGAAGAAGGAAAGCGTCTTTAACAAATGGTGCTGGCATAACTGGATGTCAACCGTAGAAGGATGAAAGTAGATCCATACCTATCACCATGCACAAAACTCAGGTCCAAATGGATTAAAGACATCAACATTAATCTGTCCACTTTGAACCTGATAGAAGAGAAAGTGGGAAGTAGTCTACAAGATATAGGCACAGGAGGCCTCTTCCTAGGTAGGACCCCAGCAGCACAGACAATAAGAAAAACAATGAATAAATGGGATCTACTGAAACTGAGAAGCTTCTGTAAAGCAAAGGACACTGTCAGTAAGACAAAAAGGCTGCCTTCTGACTGGGAGAAGTTCTTCACCAACCCCTCATCAGACAAAGGTCTGATCTCCAAAATATACAAAGAACTCAAGAAACTAGGCATTAAATCTCTAATTAACCCAATTAAAAATGGGGTACTGAACTGAACAGAGAATTCACAACAGATGAACTTCGAATGGCCAGAAGACACTTAAGGTCATGCTCAACCTCCTTAGCGATCAGGGAAATGCAAATCAAAACCACTTTGAGATACCATCTTACACCTGTCATAATAGCTAAAGTCAAAAACACCAATGATAGCCTATGCTGGAGAGGATGTGGGGTGAGGGGAACACTCATCCATTGTTGGTGGGAATGCAAACTTGTGCAGCCACTGTGGAAATCAGTGTGGCGGTTTCTCAGGAAACTGGGAGTCAATCTCCCTCAGGACCCAGCAATTCCACTCTTGGGAATATACCCTAGAGATTCCCTAGCATACTACAAAAGCATTTGTTCAACTATGTTCATAGCAGCACTATTTGTAATAGCCAGAACCTGGAAACAGCCTAGGTGCCCCTCAATAGAAGAATGGTTAAAAAAGTTGTGGAACATATACACATTAGAGTTTTACTCAGCGGTAAAAAATAATGACATCTTGAATTTTGCATGCAAATGGATGGACATAGAAAACGCTTTACTGAGTGAGGTAAGCCAGACCCAAAAAGAGGAACAAGGTATGTATTCACTCATAAGTGGATTCTAACCATAATTTAAAGGTCTTTGAGCCTATTATTCGTGATTCTAGAGAAGCTAAATAAGAAGACGAACCTGATGAAGATTATTTAGCTATCCACCAGGAGGTAGGAAATAGTCAAGAGTCCCAGGTAACCTTGGGTGCATGGGGGGTGGGGTGGGAGGGTTGTTGGAAGGGGAGAGGGTTAGAGAGAAGGGAGTAGGGGAGGAATGGAGAAAGCTCGGTTGACCGGGATGGGGGGAAGGGAGGAAGGATGAATGTGGAATTAGGGAAGAATATATTCCAACTAAGGGAGTCATATTAGAGTTTACAGGAAACTTGATTATATATGGGATCCCAGGTCCAAGGAGAGATCCCCAGATTGTTCTCTGGACAGAGGAGAGGGTGCCTGAACCGGCCTTGGCCCATAACCATACTAATGTATATTTTGCTTATCACCATAGATCCTTCATCTGGCGATGGATGGCGATACAGACGGAGATCCACATTGGAGCACCGGACTGAGCACCCCAAGGTCCAAATGAGGAGCAGAAGGACGAAGAAAATTACGAAGGACACCGAAGGATGCTATCACCCACTGATACAAGGGGTCGGATCTAATGAGAGTTTACCAAGGCCAGTTGGACTGGGACTGAACGAGCATGTGATCCAACCAGATTCTCTGAATGTGGCCGGATTCTCTGAATGTGGCTGGCCCGGAGTCTTTCTGAGAAGCCATGGACAATGACACTGGGACTAGTTTCCTCTGCATATACTGGATTTTTGGGATCCAGTCTGTTTGGATACTCACCTTCCTGGACCTGGAGGGAGGGGGGACGAACTTGAACTTCCCACAGGGCTGGAAACCCTGACTGCCCTTAGGGACAAAGAGGGAGGAGGAGAGGGAGGGGGGGGAGTGGGAGGGTGTTGGGAAGAGGGGCGTAAATGGAAACTTTTATAATTTAATAAAATTACTTTCAAAAGAAAAAAAAGAGAAAAAAAATTTTCAGTGTGTACTGTGTTTACTTAATTGGGCAATGTGAAATAAAAACTTGAAATGAGGTGCATAATTTTAGATTCTAGCAATATATTTTGGAGTTTGTATAATCTGCTGAAAAATTTACATATAACATTCTCATCAGCTTTCAGTTTTTAGAGATATAAGGTTCATTCTCAAATCCTAATGGATAATGGAATTATCTCAAAACTTTTTCTCAAGCAGTTAGAAACTAAAAATAACTTTACTTAGTGTAAATTGTACCTTTACTTAATGTAAGTTGCTTATGTCTTACTTAATTCATTTGCTTGCTAATATATTCAGAATTTAAAGAGCATAATTGAAAATTGGAATTCCAAAGGGACAGGAAATAAAATCTATATGGAAAAATCTTAAGATATTAAATTCCAAATGATAACCATCTTTTATTGAAGAAAGTAATTTTGTTGAATATTTAAATACTGAGTGTTGTTGAAAGCTGATTGTTCATTCTCAGCTGCTGAGACCACCAAATAACCACTAAGAAACTATATTATTTGCAATACTGTTTGACCAATAGCTTAAGCATATTGCTAGCTAGCTCTTATATCTAGGATTAACCTATTTTCATTATTTTATACTTTTATCATGAGACTTGTGGCCTGCCAGCAAGTTTCTAGTTGGCAGCTCATGCCTTTCTCCTCTGGCAGCTACATGGTGTCTCTCTGACTCCACTTACTCTAACTTTATGTATCTCTTCCAGCCTAGCAATAGTCCATTAAGCCATTGGCTGAAAGCAGCTGTTTTATTCATTAACCAATAAATGCAACACATATGCAGAAGGACTTACCCCACCTTTTCTATTTAAATAAAAATGAAGTTTTTAACTTAACACATAAAAATTACTTATAACAATGCAGGTATCAAGCAAGAATTATAGTTATAACATTTATATCTACTTAATTTTTAGCATAACTAAGGAAAACTATAATTATAATATCTATTCTTCAACTCCATCAAAGATCCAAGAAGGATATAATATTGCCTAAGTAACAAGAAATGCATTGTAAGCAGCTTCCAAAACTCTAGAATTAACAGAGACATCTTGCTACATTTTAAGTACCCATCTTCAACCTACCAGTCCATAGTATCCAGAAGACTTTTCTATGAAGCAGGAAATATCAAAGAGTTTTCCCTGTAGTGACAGTTTGTCAGTCACTTTTTTTCTGTGTTCTGCAAAATGTGTGGAAAACTCTTTCATGTAGCACGCTCCCCAAAGGAGTGTCTCCCCTTCTTTAGGCAACTTCAGCAGTCATTTTTCTGTGAGTCTTTCAAGTCAAGTGCATAAAACATAACATCAAGCCGTCTAGGCAAAAGCAGTTTCTTGCTCAAATAGATAACAAGCTTCATAAGAAGCCTCATCAATGCCCATCTTCCTCTTGAAGTAATTGGTTCTGCAATGAGCAGATATCGCTCATGTCAAGAAAAATTTTAAGCTCTTAAAACATTTTAAATGCCAGATTCTGTTAGTCTTTGAAAGGTTTGAAAAATAACTATTCATCTGAAATATATCTCTATACATCTAGAATACCTAACATGACTACAAGCTTGACTATTATAGATGACTTATCAATTAATCTGTATTTCTTAATTATGCATTAAGTCTAAAATGAGCTGCACAAATACAATACCTTAAGAGCAGAAATATGTATATATCAAGATTGATCTAAAATGTGTATCAACAAACCTACATCCACACCATTGCAAATCTCTATAGAATATCTCCCTTTAAATGTAATCAAACATTTATACGCAATATTTGTGAATTTAGGCATAGTTCTCACCAAGCTGCTTCCTGCTTTTAATTGGGCAAAGTAATTTTTTGAGGGGTGTTCACAGCAACCTTTCAGGTAATCTTTGACCATCAAACTACATTAGTATGGAGGAATACATAGGTTCTCATATTCTCTGGAAATGAAAGAACCTATTTTCCCAAAAAACAAATCCTTAAACCCAAATTTGAAGTCAAGATACCTTTAGAACATATATATTGGCTTAGCTTATCAACCTTTACAATGAAATGTCTTTCTGCACTTAACTCATTCACAGTCAAAAGTTTCAAAGAAAACACAATAATGTACATAATCCAGATTCTCTGTGTATATTCCACAGTTCCAAGTAAGGTGGCTTACTTTTCTAACTATATTAGTTTTTCTACAAGTTTAATATTTATTGTGTTATCTTTGCTTCTTTAACCTATGGCTGTACTCTGTCTCTTTAAAGCCTTTTTATGTAAATTTACTTTTTTTTATAACTCTCTACACCCTTTCTCTTTTCTCTCCTAAGCCAATATACATTTATCCAACACTGTGACCCATTTAGCAGTCTCTTTTTAATCTGAATATTTCTTTATTTCCTATCTGTAATCCTTTTCTATCCAAAAGAGCCTTCTTTTTCTAATGCCAAGTGGGCATGGTTAGAACCAACTCGACCCTTCCTGTTGACTCCACCCAATTCAACATGTTGAAGGCATGTTCACTACCTCTAGACTGCCAGGTTAGAGCCAAGCTCACACGTCAGCTCTGGGAAGCACTGTGCAACAAATAAACCCTTTTAATCTGACTAAAAACTAAATCTGCCATGCAGCAAACTATGTGGTCTGGAAATATCTCTGTGTATGGCACTGGGAATCTTCCATGGTCTTCTGCCTGTGCACTTCTAGGGCACCTGATGCTGCCATCTGCCCAGCCGGAGGTGCTGAGCTGCAGGCATTTCTCAACTACTTTCCTTCAACCCCAAGAGGGCACAAAAGCATCAGGACCCAAAGTGGGTAACTGGCATCAGCCGCAAACATTTCAGACCATGTTGGTGTGCTAATCTGTTGGGAGAAACTGCTGCCCGGAAATGACACCGGGGTGCTGGGAAACGAATGAGCAAATTCCGCCAACAAATGCTAGCATCCTAAAAGGGTTAAGTACAATACCGAGTTTATTTCTAATAGCCATTTGTTTTATATAAAGTGCATCTGCACTGAGCAAGTAAACAAAGGTATCCTTGGTATCAGTAATAAAACAAAGTGAAGCTTCTACTGGCTGATAGTCCTAGAAATTGCAATTGGAGCAGTGACAGGGGATGACGGAAGGTAAATAATTCTATGGAGTCAGTGATACAATATGAGGACGAGCATGAAGATTAGAATGTAATGGGTGATGTTTCTATGATTAAACCACATATCACACTGTCTCATCAATTTAAACCCCATAAACTCAGAATTGCTTCCTCTTTTTTTATTCTACCTGTACCTAGGTAGGACAATGTTTTGTGTCAAATATTATTTCTATTATTAATTGTGTAGAAGAAAAGTAAAGGACAAGAGAGACAAGAGATAGAGAAATAACAGTACTGATCAGAGGAATTGACTTGAGTAACTTGTTATCCACCTAACCACATACTGGTGTGCATTGCATCTTAGTTCCATGCGTACTTCATATGTTTTCAAGTCCTACTTATTTTTGTTCTTTTTCTGTGACAAAGGTGTCCTTATCCTAATAATTGCTTTTTTTTCCTCTGAGTTTCTTAGGCAGCTCACTCCTATCAGCAAAGTTGGATAACCAATGATCAGAGGAGAAGCATGAATCCCAAGCTATCTTCCTGATCCACAGCCCATCTCAACAGTTCCAGGATGTTTATTACTTGGCACATTTCATAATTGCCTCCTTGTGTCATTGGTTGTCTTTCAGGTTTTAGTTTCCAGCACAATAGGCCCAAGCAATAGTTTACCAAGGCTCATGTGACCACGCCAAACAATATATGAGTTGAGTCATTGAATAGGTACATTTTGTTTCTCTTCTGTTACTGAATATAAAGACAATAGAACCAAGTCCTTGCAATTTCCTCAAGAGTGATAAATGAAAGATTTTATAGTGCAAGTACTTAACATTGGAGTTAACAGAACTGAAAGAAGGTTGTTCCCTACAAAAAGAACAATTTCATAACTGTAATTTTGCTATTATGAATTGTAATGTAAATATCTGTGTTTTCTAATATACTTAGGTGACCCCTTTGAAAGGGTCATTCAAACCCAAGGGGTCATGACCCACAGATTGAGAACCTCTGCTGTTCTTAATTTTGTATCTTGCTTCTTTGCTGAAAGTATTTAACAACTATACAGGTTTTCTGGTTGCATCACTAGGATCCTTCATATATAAAATCATATTATCTGCAAATAATAATAATTGGATTACTTCCTTTCTATTTATATTTCCTAGATCATTTTCAGTTTTCTTATTGTTCTACATAAGACTTTGAACACTCATAGAGACTGTGTGTGGAGACTGGATATCTTTGGATAGTTCATGATTAGTCAAGATTAATAAAGCATATAAAAGCAGACATTAACAAATATTCAGGGAAAGTCTACATTTATTCCTTGATGCCATGAGTGCAAAATGGTACAGATCACTTCAGACATTAGTGTGGAGGTTCCTAAAACAGATGGGAATGATTCTATCACAAATCAAGATATATACTATTGTCAGTGTACACTATGGACTCTACATTTTACTACTGAGATACTTTCTCATCCATGTTCATAGCTCTATTTAAATGGATGAGAATTGGAAACAGACTAGATGCCTATCACATGATGGATGGATATTGCAAATGTGTATTTTCACCTAATGAAATATGATACAGCTTGCAAGGAAGCATGGGAATTTCAAGACATAAAATTTGAAAGAAAATGGATAGAACTAAAAAGAGAGCAAATGTTGCATGCTTTCTCTCATATGTGAATGTTAGCTTATCTGTAGGTCGTTCATAATATCCATTGAGGATAGGTATCTAGAAAGGTAAGAGTCACTCAAAATGCAGGATAAATAGAGGATAGTGTTACAAAGAGATAAAAAGGAAATTAGAATAGAAAATAGGAAGGAGGGTAGAGAAGGTCCTATCAGGTGAAAAGTCATATTGAAACCTACTTCTGAAAATGTTTCCCCATATACATATATAAAAAAGGAATTTAAATGGCATTATTATATGTAATGGTGGAGCCAATTACCCTAATATACATCATATGCTACTAAATAAAGTGATCCTGTACCAATAATGGGATACTTTTTCTTGAGTCACTGGCCGAGCGATACCTGGACTGCCAAATGTTATGGGTTGCTGGTAGTGTTGTTTAGTCCCACAACCTGACACTAAGACCTTATTGCAGATGAAAGCATATATTTATGTCAATGAATGTGAAGAAATTGAGCTTCTTCTTGAATAGAATTTTGGTCCTACTGACTAGTGTACAAAGTTATGGAAAGAAGTATATACAGTACTAGGGTAGTAAAGGAATCATCACTTATAACCAACTATTACTCTTGGGAGCTACAACAGTACCTACCTGACAGATAATCCTACTGTTTCAGTACTGGCACAGAAGTTATGGTAGCAAACAAATCATTTTTAATTGTCATTATGACTTCCTCCAAGAGAGATGGAATCTATACCTGACACTTGGT
Source organism: Myodes glareolus (assembly GCF_982192425.1). Lineage (NCBI taxonomy): Eukaryota > Metazoa > Chordata > Mammalia > Rodentia > Cricetidae > Myodes > Myodes glareolus. Next base: position 26,978,843 of record NC_142043.1, on the reverse strand, counting down.
GCGGGAGAATTGTTTGTATTCTGTCAATCATGTTTAAAACAAACGCTGATTGGCCAGGCAGAAGGTGTAGGCGGGAAAACCAGACAGGAAGTGGAAATGATGCAAGGAGAGCAGGAGAATTCTGGGGAGGAGGAAGTTGATTCCTCCCACTCCTGCCCAGGTCACCAAAGCAGCAGGATGTGAGCTGTATCACTGAAAAATGTACTGAGCCACATGGCTAAAATAGATCAGATAAATGGGTTAATCAAGATGTAAGAGTTAGCTAATAAGTAGCCTGACCTAATGGGCCAATCAGCTTTATAACTTACAGAGATCTCAGTGTGATTTTTCTCTGGGACTAAACAGCTGGGCGGTCAGGCAGGACAGAAACACAAACAAGCAGGCCCTTCATGTTACAGACACTATTAATAAGGTCTTGAATCAGACATAATGTTATTCTCATAGATCAGTGCTCTAATCATTCTTTTTTTTTGTAATTTTATTAAATTATAAAAAGTTTCCATTTACGCCCCTCCTCCCAACGCCCTCCCACTCCCCCCCTCCCTCTCCTCCTCCCTCTTTGTCCCCAAGGGAAGTCAGGGTCTCCTGCCCTGTGGGAAGTCCAAGTTCCTCCCCCCTCACTCCAGGTCCAGGAAGGTGAGCATCCAAACAGACTGGATCCCAAAAATCCAGTATATGCAGAGGAAACCAGTCCCAGTGTCATTGTCAATGGCTTCTCGGAAAGACTACAGGCCAGCCACATTCAGAAAATCCGGCCACATTCAGAGAATCTGGTTGGATCACATGCTCGTTCAGTCATGGTCCATCTGGCCTTGGTAAACACTCATTTAGATCCGACCCCTTGTATCAGTGGGTGATAGTATCCCTCGCAGTCCTTCGTCATTTTCTTCCTCCTTTTGCTCCTCGTTTGGATCTTGGGGGGCTCAGTTCGGTGCTCCAACGCGGGCCTCCATCTGTATCGTCATCCAACTCCAGATGAGGGATCTATGGTGATAAGCAAAATATTCATCAGTATGGTCACGGGCCAAGGCCGGTTCAGGCACCCCCTCCTCTGTCCAGAGAACAATCTGGGGATCTCTCCTTGGACCTGGGATCCCATATATAATCAAGTTTCCTGTAAACTCTAATATGACTCCCTTAGTTGAAATATATTCTTCCCTGATCCCACATTCATCCTTCCTCCCTTCCCCCCATCCCGGTCAACCGAGCTTTCTCCATTCCTCCCCTACTCCCTTCTCTCTAACCCTCTCCCCTTCCAACAACCCTCCCACCCCCCCCCATGCACCCAAGGTTACCTGGGAATCTTGACTATTTCCTACCTCCTGGCGGATAGGTAAATAATCTTCATCAGGTTCGTCTTCTTATTTAGCTTCTCTAGGATCACGAATAATAGGCTCAAAGACCTTTAATTATGGTTAGAATCCACTTATGAGTGAATACTTACCGTGTTCCTCTTTTTGGGTCTGGCTTACCTCACTCAGTAAAGCGTTTTCTATGTCCATCCATTTGCATGCAAAATTCAAGATGTCATTATTTTTTACCGCTGAGTAAAACTCTAATGTGTATATGTTCCACACCTTTTTTAACCATTCTTCTATTGAGGGGCACCTAGGCTGTTTCCAGGTTCTGGCTATTACAAATAGTGCTGCTATGAACATAGTTGAACAAACGCTTTTGTAGTATGTTTGGGCATCTCTAGGGTATATTCCCAAGAGAGGAATTGCTGGGTCCTGAGGGAGGTTGACTCCCAGTTTCCTGAGAAACCGCCACACTGAATTCCAAAGTGGCTGCACAAGTTTGCATTCCCACCAACAATGGATGAGTGTTCCCCTCATTCCACATCCCCTCCAGCATAGGCTATCATTGGTGTTTTTAACTTTAGCTATTCTGACAGGTGTAAGATGGTATCTCAAAGTGGTTTTGATTTGCATTTCCCTGATCGCTAAGGAGGTTGAGCATGACCTTAAGTGTCTTCTGGCCATTCGAAGTTCATCTGTTGTGAATTCTCTGTTCAGATCAGTACCCCATTTTTTAATTGGGTTAATTAGAGTTTTAGTGTCTGGTTTCTTGAGTTCTTTGTATATTCTGGAGATCAGACCTTTGTCTGATGAGGGGTTGGTGAAGATCTTCTCCCAGTCAGAAGGCAGCCTTTTTGTCTTACTGACAGTGTCCTTTGCTTTACAGAAGCTTCTCAGTTTCAGCAGGTCCCATTTATTCATTGTTTCTCTTATTGTCTGTGCTGCTGGGGTCCTACTTAGGAAGTGGCCTCCTGTGCCTATATCTTGTAGACTACTTCCCACTTTCTCTTCTATCAGGTTCAAAGTGGACAGATTGATGTTGATGTCTTTAATCCATTTGGACTTGAGTTTTGTGCATGGTGATAGATATGGATCTATTTTCATTCTTCTACAGGTTGACATCCAGTTATGCCAGCACCATTTGTTAAAGACGCTTTCCTTCTTCCATTGTATACCTTTAGCTCCCTTGTCAAAAATTAGGTGTTCGTAGGTTTGAGGGTTAGTATCTGGGTCTTCTATTCGATTCCATAGGTCGACTTCTCTGTTCTTATGCCAATACCAAGCTGTTTTCAATACTGTAGCTCTGTAATAGAGTTTGAAGTCAGGGATAGTAATGCCTCCAGAAGTTCCTTTATTGTATAAGATTGTTTTGGCTATCCTGGGTTTTTTGTTTTCCCATATAATCTTGATTATTGTTCTCTCAAGGTCTGTGAAGAAGTTTGATGGGATTTTGATGGGGATTGCATTGAATCTGTAGATTGCTTTTGGTAGAATTGCCATTTTTACTATGTTGATTCTCCCAATCCAAGAGCAGGGGAGGTCTTTCCATTTTCTGGTATCCTCCTCAATTTCTCTTTTCAAAGGCTTAAAGTTCTTGTCAAATAGGTCTTTCACATCCTTGGTTAGAGTAACCCCAAGATATTTTATGGTGTTTGTGGCTATCGTGAAAGGTGATGTTTCTCTGATTTCCCTCTCCGTTTCTTTATCCTTTGTGTATAGGAGTGCCACTGATTTTTTGGAGTTGATCTTGTATCCTGCCATGTTACTAAAGGTGTTTATCAGCTGTAGGAGTTCTTTGGTAGAGTTTTTGGGGTCGCTTATGTACACTATCATATCGTCTGCAAATAACGAAAGTTTCACTTCATCCTTTCCAATTCGAATCCCCTTGATCCCCTTATGTTGTCTTATTGCTATTGCTAGAACTTCAAGCACTATATTGAAGAGGTATGGAGAGAGTGGACAGCTTCGTCGTGTTCCTGATTTTAGTGGAAAAGCTTTGAGTTTCTCTCCATTCAATTTGATGTTAGCTGTCGGCTTGCTGTATATTGCTTTTATTATATTTAGGTATGATCCTTGTATCCCCAGTCTCTCCAACACCTTTATCATAAAAGGGTGTTGAATTTTGTCAAACGCTTTTTCAGCATCCAATGAAATGATCATATGATTTTTTTCTTTCCGTTTATTTATATGATGGATTACATTGATAGATTTGCGTATGTTGAACCAGCCCTGCATCTCTGGGATGAAGCCTACTTGATCATAATGGATGATTTTTCTAATGTGTTCTTGGATTCGGTTTGCCAGTATTTTATTGAGAATTTTCGCATCGATGTTCATGAGTGAGATTGGCCTGTAATTCTCTTTCTTGGTTGTGTCTTTGTGTGGTTTTGGTATTAGGGTGACTGTAGCTTCATAAAAGGAGTTTGGCAGTGACTTTTCTTTTTCTATATTGTGGAATACATTAAGGAGTATAGGTATTAGCTCTTCCTGGAAGTTCTGGTAGAATTCTGCATTGAAACCATCTGGTCCTGGGCTTTTTTTGGTAGGGAGATTTTTGATAACAGCTTCTAGTTCTTCACGACTAACAGGTCTATTTAGATTGTTCACCTGGTCTTGGTTCAACTTTGGTATATGGTACTTATCTAAAAAAATGTCCATTTCTTTTACATTTTCCAACTTTGTGGCATATAAACTTTCGTAGTAAGATCTAATGATTCTCTGTATTTCCTCTGTGTCTGTGGTTATGTCCCCCTTTTCATTTCTGATCCTATTAATTTGCAAGTTCTCTCTCTGCCGTTTGATTAGTTTGGATAGGGGTTTGTCAATCTTGTTAATTTTCTCCAAGAACCAGCTTTTTGCTTCATTGATTCTTTGAATTGTTTTCTCTGTTTGTATTTTGTTGATTTCAGCCCTCAGTTTGATTATTTCCAGTCTTCTACTCCTCCTGGGTAAATCAGCTTCTTTTTTTTCTAGAGCTTTCAAGTGTGTTTTTAAGTCTCCAATGTGTGCTTTCTCTGTTTTCTTTAGGTGGGCACTTAGTGCTATGAACTTTCCTCTTAGCACTGCTTTCATTGTGTCCTATAGGTTTGAATACGTTGTGTCTTTGTTTTCATTATATTCAAGGAAGACTTTAATTTCTTTCTTTATTTCTTCCTTGACCCAGGGGTGATTTAGTAGTTGACTGTTCAACTTCCATGAGTTTGTTGGCTTCATGGGGGTACCATTGTTGTTGAATTCTAATTTTAATCCATGGTGATCTGAAAAGACACAGGTGGTCACTAATATTTTTTTGTATCTGTGGAAGTTTGCTTTGTTACCAAGTATGTGGTCAATTTTCGAGAAGGTTCCATGAGCTGCAGAGAAGAAGGTATACTCTTTCCTATTTGGGTGGAGTGTTCTATAGATGTCTGTTAAGTCCATTTGATTCAGTACCTCCAGTAAATCTCTTATTTCTCTGTTAGGTTTCTGTCTGATTGACCTGTCCATTGGTGAGAGAGGAGTGTTGAAGTCTCCTACTATTAGTGTGTGTGGTTTGATGACTGCCTTGAGTTCTAGAAGAGTTTCTTTTACATATGTGGGTGCCTTTATATTAGGGGCATAGATATTCAAGATTGAGACATCTTCCTGATGAATTGTTCCTGTTATGAGTATGAAATGTCCATCTCCATCTCTTCTGATTGATTTTAGTTTGAAGTCGATTTTGTTAGATATTAGAATGGCCACACCCGCTTGTTTCTTAGGTCCATTTGCTTGGAAAACCTTTTCCCAACCCTTTACTCTGAGTAGGTGTCTGTCTTTGTGGTTGAGGTGTGTTTCTTGTAGACAGCAGAATGTTGGATCCTGTTTTCGTATCCAATCTCTAAGTCTGTGCCTCTTTATAGGTGAGTTGAGACCATTGATATTAAGTGATATTAATGACCAGTGATCGATGACTCTGGTCATTTTTTTGGGTAGTAGCGTGTATGTGTTTTCCTTCTTTGAGTTGTGCTTGTGGAGGGTTGCTAGATGTCTGAGTTAATGTAGGCAGTGTTGGGAATGTTGGATTCCTTGGGTTGTGATTTTCCTTCTAGTATTCTCTGTAAGGCTGGATTAGTAGCTACGTATTGTTTAAATTTGTTTTTATCCTGGAATATTTTGTTTTCTCCGTTGATAGTGAACAATAGCTTGGCTGGGTAAAGTAGTCTGGGTTTGCATCCATTGTCTCTTAGTTTCTGCAGTACCTCTATCCAGGACCTTCTGGCTTTCATGGTTTCCATAGAGAAGTCTGGTGTAAGTCTGATAGGTTTACCTTTATAAGTTACTTGACCTTTTTCCTTTGCAGCTTTCAATATCCTTTCTTTAGTCTGAATGCTTTGTGTTTTGATTATTATATGACGAGGGGATGTTTTTTTCTGATCCAGTCCATTCGGTGTTCTGTATGCTTCTTGAACCTTCATAGGAATATCGTTCTTTAGGATGGGAAAGTTTTCTTCTATAATTTTGTTGAGTATATTTTCTGGACCTTTGAAATGCAATTCTTCTCCTTCTTCTACTCCTATTATTCTTAGATTTGGTTTTTTTATTGTGTCCCACAGTTCCTGAATGTTTTGTGATGAGAATTTGTTGGATTTGCTGTTTTCTTTGGACAGAGTGTTTAATTTCTCTATGGTGTCCTCAGAGTCTGAGATTCTTTCTTCTATCTCTTATATTCTATTGGTTAAGCTTGTTTCTGAAGTCTCTGTTCGTTTACCCAGATTTTCCATAGCCAGCCGGCCCTCGGTTTGTGATTTCTTCATTGACTCCATTTCAGTTTTCAAATCTTGAACTGTTTCTATTACCTCTTTGATTGTTTTTTCTTGGTTTCCCAGAATTTCATTTACGGATTTACTCATTTCTTCAAACTTTTTGGTATATTTCTCTTCCATTTCTTTACTCATTTCCTCAATTTTTTTTGTTATACTTATCTTCCATTTCTTTACGGCAGATTTTCACCTCCTGTTTAAGTTCCTCTATTATTTTCATAAAGAAGCGCTTAGAGTCAATTTCTTCTATTTCTTCTGGCGTAGGGTGTTCAATTCTTCTAGTTTCGAGCTCCCTGGATTCTGGCGATGTCATGTTGCCTTTCAGGTTGTTGGAGGAATTCTTGCATTGGCGCCTGCCCATCTCCTCCACTCTGGATGAAACTCCTCAGCACTTTCTGGATAGAACTCCTCAGCACTCTCTGGGTAGGACTTCACAGCACTCTCTGGATAGAGCTCCTCAGCCCTCTCTGGGAAGAACTGCTCAGCAGGGCAACAGGGCTAGCTGGTCTTCCCAGGACTCAGGAGACAAAGGGCCCGCAGCAGTGGGGGGAGGGGAGGGGTCCCTTGGAACACCAAAGACCCTGCTGCAGATGCTGGGGGGGGGGCTGTGCTCTCTTCCTGGGCAGTGGTGAGCACCCACTCACCTCTCTGGGAAGAACTGCTCAGCAGGGCAACAGGGCTAGCTGGTCTTCCCAGGACTCAGGAGACAAAGGGCCCGCAGCAGTGGGGGGAGGGGAGGGGTCCCTTGGAACACCGAAGACCCTGCTGCAGAAGCTGAGGGGGGGAGGGCTGTGCTCCCTTCCGGGACAGGCAGGCAGGCTGCCCAGGCTAGCACCCACTCACCTCTCTTGGAAGAACTGCTCCGCTCTAATCATTCTTAATCAGAGAAGTTTCTTCCTACAGTAGATGGTAATTAACAAAGAGTTCAACATTAGGACAGTTTGTAGATTATGAAAGTCTTTAGAGAATTCGAAACAAAAAGGAATAAGCAACATATCTCTTTAATCACTGTCCAGGAATCTATGAGGAGGAGGAGGTAGAAAGGAATATAAGAGCCACAGTTGATGATTGACAAAAGGTGGGAAAGGTCCTTTTGTCTATGGGTTGCTTTTATTTGCTAATGAATAAAGAAACGGCTTGACCTGATAGAGTAGAACTTAGGTAGGCAGGGAAAATTAAACTGAATGCTGGGAGAAGGGAGGCAGAGTCAGAGAGAAGCCATGCAGCCCGGATGGAGATAGGTGCCAGAATATTTTCCAGTAAGCCACAGCTATGGGGCGATACACAGATTACTAGAAATTGGTTCAATTAATATGTATGAGTTAGCCAATAAGAACTTAGAGCTAATGGACCAAACAAATTTAAATAATATACTTTCTGTGTGATTATTACAGGAGTCTGGATGGCCAGGAAACCACCAAGTGGCTTTCTTCAAAAAAAGAAAACAGATGTTTTAATACTCGACAAACTTCATACATATGAACTCACAAGACTGTGTCACAAAATATAAGACCTATAGAAGTTACAGCTAGAAAATTATCCCACTATGGAGAGGTATCCCACAATGCAAAAGAGAAAGTGGGCATAAAGCCCTATCCAATAAATGTGTTTTTGTTTGTTTTTATTTTATTAAGAGTTAAAAAGTATATGAAGTTGGATGGATGAGGAGGGTAAAAGAATTAAAGTGCATTTGGAGGAGAGAAAATAATGTGATTAAAATTATTGTATAAATTTTTAAAGAAATAAAAATAAATTAAGAAAATTATCAAGCATTGATACAAAAAATAAAACATAAAATTGTAATTGACATTATATTTTATTTACTTCTACAATTATGCATAGAATAATATAATTCTAGTATTTATTTTCAAATATATACAAAGGTAAAGTCTCATTTTGTCACTTTTTAAAACTATACATATTAATTCTATGGTGGCTGTTAGAATTAAACCTTTTCTTTCTTGTCTAAATTTAGAACTAAATATTATGTTTCTGAGAAACTTAAATAATTTTAATCAACTACCACATACTCTTTCCATAATTGTAATCATGTCAAATTATGCAATTGCAAAATATTAAAAGTATCACCAATCATACACTGACAATTTGTAATTATACCATTACTATGTGGACTTAGAAAATGTGACATCTAAAAATGTCAAAAGGATTTTTAATGTGAACACTAATACTTCCTTGGTTTAAAGACTCTAATTGTATTGTGCATCAGACACATGTAAGCATGAAGATATAAGTATATATTTGTATACATATCCATAAACAAACATATTTTTTATAATATATAAACATAGAATTAAAATTATTATATGTATTATTCGAAAAAACTTATTTAGGAATCTGAATCTATGAATTTGAAAAACAGTTAAAGTTCCTGAATGATCTGGAATGGCAGGCACTCTTGTAATGCCAGACAGGCTCAGGAGGCTGAGGAAGAAGCACCAATGTGAGTGGAAGGCCATCCAAGGCTCAGTAATAGGACCATTCCTCAAAAAAAAAATCTAAGAGAGGCTTTAAATAATAAATTAATATTTAAAATGTTATAAGGTATACAAATTATCAGACCCATATGTATAGTAAGTTATTTATCTACTGTGTATGTTATTTTTTTCAAACTAAAGTTCATTTGTTGAAATTTTTCATATATATTCAATGTGATTATGAATACATATATTTCAAGACAATATATGTTGCAAGTAAAAAAGTATCTTGAACAGATTTTGATTTAGACCATCATTACATAAATATCTATAAAATTTTGCAGTTAATTTAATGCTCATCCGAGCAATCTATTGAGTAGTCCGTTGGATTGAGTTTTTTGAGAAATAGTTAAGCTCATAAGAAACACAAAAGACATAAAAGAAGTACAGATGCATTCGTCAACACGAAAATAATCACTGTCATCCAGTCTCTCCCATGGTGAGGCAAAACCCCAGTCCTGTGTCTACCATGTTGATATAACACTGAAAAATATTTAGAACCAAATAATATTCCTGAAAATAAACAAAAGAAAGTCTATCTACTTTAAGAAAATATTAATATCCTTAAATGTCTCCACATAAATCTATTTGCTTAGTCAAGTTGGTGTAGCCCTCTGTATAAATTCTAGAAGTACTAAATATGAATTCATGTTTTTTTTTTTCTCAAGAGATCTTGCCTATTTCCCCTACCTAGGAAAATTAATATATTTTTCTTCAGGGTTCTCCTTGATACTTAGCTTCTCTGGGGTTGAGGGCTATAGGCTCATTATCCTTTGCCTTATAGTTAGTGTCCACTTATGAGTGAGTGCGTATCATGCCCATATTTCTGGATCTGGGATACCTCACTTAGGATGTTTTTTTTTTTGTTGTTGTTCCATCCTTTTGCATTCTGATTTCAAGATGTCATTGTCTTTTACCACTGAGCAGCATTCCATTCTGTAAATGTACCACATTTTCTTTATCTATTTGTTGGTTGAGGGGAACCTAGGTTGTTTCCAGCTTCTGCCTATTACAAATAATGCTACAGCAGACAAAGTTGTACAAATGTCCTTGTAGTATGATTGAGAATATTTTGAATATATGTGCAAAAGTTCCTCTGTTGAGTCTTGAGGAAGGTTGATTGCTAATTTTCTGAGAAACCATTGTACTGATTTCCAAAGTGTTTATAAAAGTTTGCATTCCCACCAGCAATTGAGTACTGTTCTTACATTCATTCTCTCCAGCTTAAGCTATCACTGGTAATTTTGATCTTAGCTACTCTGATTGGTATAAGATGGCATCTTAGAGTCATTTTGATTTGCATTTTCCTCACGGCTAAGGATGTTGAACACTTCAGTAAGTGTCTTTCAGTCATTTAAAATTCTTCTGTTAAGAATTCTCTGTTTAGATCTGTACTCCATTGTTAATTGAATTATTTGGTATTTTCAAGTCTAATAACTTGAGTTCTTTATATATTTTGGAGATCAATCTTCTGTCTTATGTGGGGTTAGTGAAGATCTTTTCCCACTCAGTAGGTTGTGTTTTTGTCTTATTGACCGTGTCCTGTGCTTTACAGAAGCTTCTAAGTTTTAGAAGGTCCTACTTATTTATTGTTGCTCTCAGTGTCTGTGCTACTGGTGTTATATTTAGGAAGTAGTCTCCTGTGCCCATACATTGAAGGCTGTTTCCTACTTTCTCTTCTATCAAGTACAGTGTGGTCAGATTTATATTGAAGTCTTTAATCCATTTGGACTTAAATTTTGTGCATGGGGATAGATATGAATCTATTTGCATTCTTTAACATATTGGCATCCAGTTATGCCAGTACCATTTTTTGAAAATGCTTTCTTTTTTCCATTGTACAATTTCAGTTTCTTTTTCAAAAATCAGGTGTCATAGTTGTGTAGATTAATATCTGAGTCTTTGATTCAGTTATATTGATCAATCTCTGATTTTATGCCAATTTCAGGCTGTTTTCATTACTGCAGCTCTATAATAGAGTTTGATGTCAGGATTAGTGGTACCTCCTAAAGTTCCTTTATTGTACAGTATTGTTTTGTCTATGCTGAGTTTTTGTTTGTTTGTTTGGTTTTTTCCATATCAAGTTGTGGACTGTTCTTTCAAGGTCTGTGAAGAATTGGGATAATGGGGGTGGTAAGCAGGAAGGGCAGAAGGGGAGGAGGAGGAGAGAAGGGAAGGGGAAGGAGAATTTGAGGGAATTGAATAGTCCAGATGGTGGAAGAACAGAGACAAAGATAAAGTAAGATATATTTTGATTGAGGGAGCCACTATGGACCTAGTAAGAAACCTGTCACTGGAGAAATTCCCACTTTCAGAGTTTACTAAATCCAGACCAGAAACTGATAGATGCACAATAATTTCTTCCTTTGAAAGTTCTTTGCATATTCATATTTACAACTCATAAATATAAAATATATAATTTTATGGCTAAGGAAGTCTTAGCAGTATTATGTATAACTACTACCTAAGGTTTGATAAAGTTATCATTCATTCAGAATAATCACATTATCTTAATAGATTGATGCAGATTTAAAACTTTATACTTAATGAGCTTTGTTCTTAGTACTGGGGCACTGTTTTTTTTTTTATGTTTTCATTCCAACTGAAAATGATCAAATTTAAAAGTGCAATGTGCAGACATATTGATCTCCATAACTACGCTCCCAGTTATTCTGTTTTATTTTCCAGTTTATTAGGAATGAAAGAGTGACAGACATTTGCCAGAAGGGTAGTGATCATATAGCTAAGGAGGTTGTATAATGGGTATCACAGAAAGAAAAAAATATGATTTTAATTCATAACATTTCTTTTGGAGATCAAAATTACTGCCCATGATTAAGCATTCCTCCTGTTTATGGAGTTAACTTGTTTCTCTTTAAAGTGATGTTAATACTGGCCCTTTTGAGTGACAGTGTCTAACAATTAGACAAACATATTAGAGGAACATTCATAGTAAATTATTAGCATTAATTCCTTTGGATGTTGAACTGCTATGTTTTGACCATGTAAGTGCTAATAATGTTCAAGTACAATTTTTTTATTTCCTGTGAAAATTTATACCAGTGAAGAATGTACTTTGAAAATGATTTTCATTCTGACATAAAGATGTTCATAACTTAGGTATATTTCTATATTTCAAGACAGACCCATAAATTATGATGATCACTAAATAGCCTGTTCTTTCTCTCTCAAATTGAAACATTATATTCTATTCCAATCAATAAAAATGTTCTCTTTGAGTTGACTACCATTGTGTATTAGAGACATCAAGACTCTATTAAGAGATTGTTTCTGGAGCAGTTCTGGTTTTTACCATTGGCAATGCATATGCAGAATTTCTTCCTATTATTACAGCCCAAACAGTCAGGAAAGAATGAGTACTTTGATCTGTCTTCATGATTCATCTCAGTCTGTATAAACCATTTGGTGATAGAAAATCAATTGATGGGCTCTTCCTTTAAGAATAATTTTTCCCACTCTCAGCACTCCTTAGTTGCCTATACCCACTACATAGAATAAAGGTTTTATGGAAAAAATGCATAATTTTAAAAGGGCTACCAGATTTGGTGACAGAAATATAAATGTTTTATCTTACCTAATCTGTAAAAAAATAAGTTTAAGGGATGGATACTTCATATTAAGAAAAATTCAGTAACAAAAAAGAAAAAATCAAGAAGTAAAGTTATTTTAAAAATAAAAGACTTTACACAGTCAGTGGCAGTGATGAGATTCATTTTGGGCATTATTACTCTCAGGAATGATATATTTTATACCAATCATATACAGGTGTCTTCATCACCATAGCCTATGTTTGGTAAAGACACATTTTAAATCTATTATTAAAATAAAAGAGAGATCACATAATTATTGCTTATAAACTAACATGAACATGCAAAATTTAATTTATTTAACTCAATAATTCTATCTTTGTATAAATACTTTGTCTCTCTATGTTATTTTGCTAAAAACCTGTTGTGACATAAAAAACTTGGTGTTATAATATATTAAAGGTACGAAGTAGCATTTCCACATTCTTAACAGAAATAAATCTCCATAGTTATTTTTGAAAATTTGTTTTGATATGGTTTGTCTTCTGATGTGCCACCACATACTCTAAAAGCTTAAAAATGGAATGTTATTAATTAATAAGGATTTTATTGACTGTTAGACTGAGAACAATAGAAAAACAACCTGAAAGAATCAAAAACCTTATCACAGTTACCTATATTTTAAACCTCAAATAATTTCTAAGTTGAACTTCAAGATTTTTTAATAGATGCTGCATGCTCATCAGTAGCCTAAAAAAGGTAAAGCCACTATTTTTCTGTGAAACACATTCGATCAATCTCCAATCTGTAGCCCATCTTACTATAGGAATTCACATCTGCTCATGCTAATAAATCTGGATTATGTAGAGAAAGTTGTGCAGATGTCCCAGCCTACCAACTGTTAGAAACACCCATAGTGGAAAGGTTCATACTTCAGAAACCTCTCAAATACAGCATTCCAACAAGGGAACTGTGGTGCTAGGGTCCTCACCAACATATAATTTTCTTACCAAGTTATACATTGAGAAGAAAGTGGGAAAACAAGTATGAAGAAGGAAGGGAAAATATATTTAAAGACAACTAAAATATTTCCTTTGTCCATCATATATGCATTCTGAGCAAAAGTGCACACTGTATATATCTAGCAAAACCTAATAGATTTTCTTTTAATTCTTGATGCAAATGTTCTAAATGTTTGATTACGTTCTTATTATCTATTTGGAAGTTCTAAAATAAAAATTTAAAAAACTAAATATTTGTTGTGACAATCATGCCAAAATATGACTTACAATTATCAAAAATATGATTTCAAAATAAATAACTTTATATTTAAACCAAGTATCAATAATATCATCTCTTATTAGCAATTACTTTTTACAGTTGTAGCAAATAAGTGATGTAAATACATATACATCCAAAGTTCTTCTCTAAAGAAGGGAGTATCTTCATCCTGTCTTTCAAACATGCAGGTGGTTTAATTTGAATTTGGACAACTTAAAGGAAGAATTATACCTCTTATTGCAAGATCATCACCATATACCAACTATGCATGGACATATGACACAGTATATTCACCAGGTTAGGTTGGTAAAAACTACCACTATCATAACTTATCTTTCTTTTTGCTTTGCTTGTGGAAAGATAATTTCTTCTCCCTTAGTTTAAAGGAAATGTGACTATATCTGTTTTCTCCCCAATGGTCCCATATACCTTGATATAGTTTCAGTCATTTTTTTTTTTTGGTTTTTAGACAGTGTTTCTCTGTGACTTTGGATCCTGTCCTAGAACTAGCTCTTGTAGACCAGGCTGGCCTTGAACTCAAAGAGGTCCACCTGCCTCTGCCTCTCGAGTGCTGGAATTAAAGGTATGTGCCACAATCGCCCGGCTAGTTTCAGTCATTTTTTAAATATAAAATTTTAAACAAAAATATTATGATGTAATGAATAAAGATAGAGAAAAAATAACTAGATGTTTCAAAATAAAAATTCAAATATGCTTATCTTTAATTGTTTTACATAATGACAACATGCTGTACCAGTAGTTTGACAAGTAATCTGACAAGTTTATGTTATTTTAAACATATACTTGAATACAAGTAGTTTGTTTGATAGTTCAGGTGCAATGAAATTAAACAAAATGAAAAGTATGCAATTAATTGAACCATAAGAAACTAGATTGATCAGCATAGTAACTGTAAATGGGCTCTTGTTTCTTTTTCACAGTTTATCAAGAAACTAATATACTAGTTTAATAGAATAATTAATTTAAGAATATAAATGAAGGACACCTAACCTATTTATTGGTTATATGTGGAATGACAGTAAGTTCATAGTGGCAGAGTCTGTATTTTATAGTATGGTGGCCTGAGTTCCCATGAAGAATGATGTCACATAGAGAAAATGATTAGAGATAATTTTCTGGGCATTGTAGATTTAAAATGGTGCAACATTTAGAGTGAAGAAACAGACAACGCAAATGGAGTTAAGAACCATGAGGATTAACTTTTTATATCACAAGAGATATTTCTATTTCTCACCTTACAGTAACAAGTTCAGAGATTTCAGAGCAATATCTAATTCTGTGGCATTCTGGTTTTAGAGTTCTGAATAGACCTCATCATCCAAGTATATGAAAGGAAGATTTGAGATTCAACTCCCAGGGTTTGCCTTTGAATAGTCTTGAGTAAATCAAATTCAAGGTTTTGCCCTGCGTATAATTTGCCATTTGCTGCAACTTGTACTTTTTCCAGTAGTTTTCAGTGATATTAACTTCTCATATAAACTTTAAAAAATATTTTAATTGATTTCATTGTACAATACTTTTTTTGTCTGCTTCAATCCATTCCTTTCCCTGTCCTTTCTATCCACTCCCAAGGTCCCCAAGCTCCCAATTTACTCAGGTGATCTTGTCTTTTTCTACTTCCCATGTAGATTAGATCCATGTGTGTCTCTTTTAGGGTCCTCATTGTTGTCTAGGTTCTCTGGAATTGTGAATTGTAGGCTAGTTTTCTTTGCTTTATTTCTAAAAGGCACTTACGAGTGAGAACGTATGATATTTGTCTTTCTGGGTCTGAGTTACCTCAAGCAATATGATGTGTTCTAGATGCATTCATTTGCCTGCAGATTTAAAGATGTCATTTTTTTTTCTGCTGTGTAGTACTTCATTGTGTAAATGTACTACATACATTTCCATTATCTGTTCTTTAGTTGAGGGGCATTGAGCTTGTTTCCAGGTTCTACCTATGACAATCAATGCTGCTATGAACTTAGTTGTACACATGTTCTTGTAGTAAAATTAATTAATGTTTGGGTATATACTCAAAAGTGGTATTGCTGGGTCTTGAGGAAGGTTGTTTCCTAATTTTCTGAGAAATCACCATACTGATTACCAAAGGGGTTGTACCAGTTCGCACTTCAACCAGCAATGCAGGAGTGTTCCCATTACCACACATCCTCCCCAGCATAAGTTGTCATCAGTGTTTTGGTCTTGGCCATTCTTGGAATCTCAGAGTTGTTTTGATTTGCAATTCTCTGATGACTAAGATTGTTGAACATTTCCTTAAGTGTCTTTACCATTTTAGATTCTTTGTTCAGAGTTCTCTGTTTAGGTATGTAATCCATTTTTTTATTGGATTATTTATTCATTGATGACCAATTCCTTGAGTTCTTTGTATATTTTGGAAATCAGCTCTATGTTTGATGTGGGATTGGTGAAGATCTTTTCCCATTCTGTAGGCTGCCATTTTGTCTCATTAACATGTTTTCTCTATGGAAGCTTTTCAGTTTCAGGATGTCCCATTTATTAATTATTTCTCTCAGTGTCTGTGCCATGGAGGTTATATTTAGGAAGTGGTCTCATGTGCCAATGCGTTCAAGTGTACTTCCGACGTTCTTTTCTATGTGGTTCAGTGTGTTTCGTTTTATGTTGAGGTATTGATCCATTTGGTTTTGATTTTTGTGCACCACATATGAACCTATTAACACAGCTCTGATATATCTAGATTAAATTTTCCCCTTTACTTCTTGTAGATTCAAGATTAGAGATCATAATCAAGGTCTATTTAATAAATGGATGTCATATGTAAGTAGAACCTAATTTTAAAATCACCATTTCCTTCTTCTTATCCATAAATCTAAATCATGACACAAAATGCTTACAGTTAAAAACATACAAACAATATGAAGAAAATTTGAATTTTGTATATTTTTGCTTTATTCATTTATTTGACAACTGTTTTCTCTGAGATGCAAAACTCCAACATGTCTCATGTCATATCTGCCTGACTTGGTGTCCTATAATAAGCATTGAAACAATTGTGGACTGTCAATCATTCTTCACTGAGTGAAATTAGCTTAACTCTTAGGTACAATATATTGTTTAGAAGCTTTGATCATAAATTGCTCTCTAATTTAAGAAAAAAATGAAAAAGCAATAAAAATAGCCGAGACAAATTTCATACAGAAGTGAGTGAACACATTGAGAAGAATAGCATTAATCTACATGACAAAAGTTAGTCAGTAGAGTTTATGATCCGGTTAACCATGAGGAGGGCATAGTCTGCAAAATAACTACTTCTCTTCAAATTTTAGTCTCTTTGCTCAATTTTCTTTGGGGAAGTTTCAATAGACTGAAAAGCTATGAAAATTATCACGTAAGAATAATTACCCTCCGTTTCCTCTCTCATTGTTCTCTATTGAAATCCGGGCTTACAAGTTTGCTACTATTTTACTTGTGTAGTTAATGATTGGTTAAATTTAGAATACTGAATGCTTTATGGTTCAAAATATGGTTTTTGAAAGAATAAAAAGAATCCCTTGTAGTTATTGAACAACTAAAATGTATGAGGATAGTAGAGACATTTCAGTGGTGAGAGCATGTGCTCTTCATTCAGAGATCCAAGTTCTACTTATCAGCACCCACAACTTCAAGGGTCAACCGCATATAGGCTCTGCCTATACCTGAACTCACATGCACATAGTCATACACAAGCAGACACATATGTGCACACATAGTTAAAACTAATCAAAATGAATCCTAGCATTTATTTATAATTTTTAACTGTACTGTGGATGAAATGAAAAATAAATTTCATAATGAAAGAAATTAACATAAAATGAATTTATAATTTAGTTTTATCATTAAGAAACCTCTAAATTTACACTTGTGACTTTTTTAAACATTTGTGAGATAGAGGGTAGGTAGGTAGCTAGATAGGAAGTTACTTAGATATATGAATAGACCTAAAAGCTCCATAATGTATATTTTCTTTTCTTTACTGAAATAAGTATGATTGTTATGAAACACTTATAAGAAATACCTGTAGAGATGATACATTTTCAGCTTTGTTTTGGAATGACAGCAAAGACAAAGATCAGTAAGTCATATTTTTTTAAATAAATAATCTTTTAGTATAGATACATTGTACAAAATTTATGCCAGTAGGAGATAGTTTTGAGTATAAACAGAGAGACATATTATGAAATTACATCTTTTGTAGTTTTCAAATTGAAAATATAGTTAAGTAGTAGTATGGAGAATATGTAAGTTTTTGGTCTCATTATAACATTGCCAACAAGGGTCGGTGGATTCTGATAGTCATGTAGGAATCAAAAATAAAGGAATAGTAGTATCTACCAGATGTCTTGTACAGTGTAAATAAAAGTCAGTGTGATGAAGTGTGCTCAAATAAACACTGTATTTTTTTATATAAAAGAGATTCTGAGCCTAGTCAAGGTGTCAATTCTATAAAAATTAGTTGATGAGCTGAGTTTGAGCCTAGGAACACATTCAAATACAAAAGGAGAGAACCAATTTCACAAAATTTTCCTCTGACCTCCACTTTTAAACTGTGGCATGTATTCATGCATACACATACACATACACACCATAGTATGTGCACACTGTACAAATACATTACAATTACCATAATATGGAAGAGACTTGTAGAATGCTGATGCATAATATTGTATAGAATCTTGGAAGAAATAGAAAGCTTTGTCCATTATAATGTTGACATTTTGTAAAATGGCTGTTGAGAAAAATGGAATGGTGAATAAAACTTATAATTAACAGTAAATCTGAGATTAGCAGTGACAGTGTTCATTATCACTGTAGTTTTATGCTGAATAAATGGAGAAAGGAAGATGAATTACCAAGATCAGAATTTTTCAAGGTAACAGAAGCTGAATCTGATGAGACTTGCAGATAGGACACACAGCCACAGAAATATGTAGTAGCTGTCACTGTGGGCAATGAAGGTAGAGTAAAAACTGTCTCTTTTAATTTTGGATCTCCAAATCTCTGGACACTCATAAGGAACCCAGGTGATACAAAATGTAGGAGGGTGCTATCTCCTGTACCAAGTAGCACACAGATTACTGAAGCCACCCGACAGGGTATATAAAATATTCTTGTCATCATCATTGAGAAAATAATGTGGTTGTGATGAAGAAGAAACAAAAACACTAAAGTGCATAACATATATACACATATGTATATATACACATATGTATGTATATGTGTATACACATATACACACAAAACACACACACACACACACACACACACACATATCAGGATGGATATTAAGTTGGTGATTAGAGAAGGTTAAAGCCTGTATTCTTAGTGGAAGTCTGATCCTAAGAATGATTTACTAGGCCAACGAAGTATCGTCAGGTCTCTCAGAAAATACAAAGTTGCGTGAGTCACTGAAATAATGTTTTTGGTACATTAGCTAGACCTAATGAAGAAACTGGCATCATGAGATTGGACATAAATCTGTGCTGTATATAACCTTCAGATATTTATTCCCCAAGAAACTGAATAAAGAATAAAACACAGGTGACTTTCAAAATGTAATTTTAAGCTCAATTGTAAAGAAAAATATTTTCAATGAAAATAACCTCAAAAAGCAAAGTAACTGGGTAGTAGATGAAAGATATCTGCAAAGAAAACTTTAAGACACTAAAGACAACAACTGAAGGACACACTATCAGGTAGAGACCTTCATGCTCACTTGCTGACAATAATAATATGAATTATTTGTGTGATTTGAATAAAAGTAATCTATATATTTAATATTTTAAAACAACCAAACATATTCCCAGAAATGGAAAAAAGTTCTAAATTCATGTAGAATTCCAGTGTCCTCAGTGAAACCAAATAGTAAATTTATTGTTAATAATATCTCTATTATCTGTGTATACACACATACACACACACACACACACACACACACACACACATATGTTTGAACATTAAAGGAAAACTTTGTAAAATTAGTTTCCTCTTTGTACTTTATGTGAGTTTAGGGAACTGAACTTAGATTTCCATGTTTTATATCAAGAAACTTTATCCAGTGAGACATATTGTCAGCCTAAATATATTTGTAGAAGAAATTATAAAGCTGGAAGTGTTATAACATCTAATCTAAACTTAAATCTCAGAATCATAATAACAAAACAACATGGATCAGGGGAGAATGCACATTTAGAACAGTGGAATAAAATACCCAAAATAAACTCACACAATTTCTAAAAAACATTAATCACAGGGAAAAAATGAAGATAGTTTCTTTAACATGTGATATAGAAAAAAGTCAGTATCTATCTGTTTGAAAAAAATGAAATTGGATTTCAACTTAACTATAGGTAGAGAAAATTATAAACTTCCAGAAGAAATATTGATAAAAACACAGCAAGATAAAGGCATAGATAAAATCTTTATGGGATGTAGTAATAAATATAACACATGCATAGTTCAATCCACACAAATGTCTATCCACCTCTAGAGGGAGTGGACATATATTCCATCATTAAACAAGAAACTATTTGTAATTAATATCTACTGGGAAATGGAAACTAGTTTTTTCCAATGGAGTGTAACTGGGTTATATCATGCACTCCCCAGTTCAGATCCCTTACTCAGGAGTGGCTGGTTACCAAAAAATGGACTCCATATTATATTTTTCTTTCATTTTCTTCTCTTCTCCCTCTCCTCCTCTTCCTTCTCCTTCTTCTTTTTGTCTTACTGATTTATGTTTTTTCCATTTGCCATCTTTGATTTTCATTTTGCATATTTTCTTTTGCTGTTTTCTTCTTTATATGTTTAGTTTTGAGATTGTATTTTAACTACAACACTTCTCCCTTTCATATGCTCCCTTGGTATATTACAGAAAAGGAGGCAGAAAGACTGTCAGAGCTACAGGAGCAGGGACAAGGCTATGAGTTTGTGTCTGCTTCTTAACACTGGAAGCTATAACTGTAAAGTCTCATCAACATGACCATGCAAATGTGAACTGAACAAGGAGAACACCAAATACCATGCCAAATTGCAAAGGTCAAAGCCCAGGAGGCTTCAGCTTCAAAAGACAATATGCAGTCGAATAAAGCAGGGAACTAAGAAGGAGCTCCTCCCTAGGAAATAGCATAATAATTGGTTGCCCAGTGTCAAATGATCATTCTGGAAAAACATACATAAAAAGTACATTGCATGGACTCAGTTGCTTATATTTAAAAACATATATGTATACTCAAAATGTATTTGAAATGACCATTGAAGAATTTTGAGATAGAGACAGGAAGAATGGACCCAGACAGGGAGTACTGTGAAAGGATCTGAAAAGAGTTGAGGAAGGGGAAATAATATAATCAAAATATATATTTAAAACAATAAA
Source organism: Myodes glareolus (assembly GCF_982192425.1). Classification (NCBI taxonomy): domain Eukaryota; kingdom Metazoa; phylum Chordata; class Mammalia; order Rodentia; family Cricetidae; genus Myodes; species Myodes glareolus. The sequence goes on along the minus strand of NC_142043.1, from coordinate 26,958,047 downwards.
ATTAAATCTTTGAAAATAGTCAGCAAAGAAACAGCTTCTTTAATGGGAAAATTGTCACATTTGTTTCTTCAAAAGTAGATTAATAGTTATAATATTATAAAACATTTCAAGAATTAGTCAACATAAACAAACCACTCATGGGCCAGTGATACAGATTGAGTACTTATGACTAAAGAGAGCAGCAAAAGACTTCCACATCCCTTGCCATCATGGAAACTGAAACTCAAATTGCTTGTAGAGTTAATTTTACCCCAGTTGAAATGGCAGTCACCAACAAAATACATTCATTTAAATGTTACTGAGGCTAGGAAGAAATAGAAAATGTCTACATGGTTAAAAGGAACGAAAATTGTGTAGGCGTTAAAGAAAATGATGTCGTGGTTTCTCAAAATCCTGAATATACAACTACCATATGATCTAATCAGAGCAATACTGGGTGTGTGCCTTAGAGAATGTGAGTCAGCATCTGAGAGAAATGCACAGGCAGCTGTGCTCAGTGCTGTATAGTATACAACAGCTGAGAAAGGGGACCAGCCTAGATATCTCACCAAAGGTGAATGAATGAAGGTAAACTGATGAATGCAGACAAGGAAATTTTTGTCAACTCTAATCTTGATAAAACCAGGGACCATTATCTTAAGTATGATAAGTAATACTTAGAATGTATATGCATGTGTGTGTGTGTGTGTGTGTGTGTGTGTGTGTGTGTGTGTGTGTAGGGAATGAAAGTAGAAACTGAACCATTCAGGGGGACATTTTTCTCAGGGAAAAGATTAGGGAGGAAATGGAGCAAGGCTGATGGAGTACTGAGGAAATGAAGCAGAAAGGAGAATGTTTTACAGGAGGAAAAAAAAGTAATAGATGGGGAATCATACTGGGTAAAAAGTTTTAAGAACTATAACAGCATTTACATATCAATAGGTATAGTAGACAGATTATTTATACATATTTAGAGGTATTTCTTGTTTCTTTTATGCTGTCCCCTCTTTTTTCTACAAGAGATAAAAGCTTATCTACTTTTAGCACCTAAGATTTTCAGATTGAAAATACTTTAACTCATATCGGGACTATTCACACTTGGCTTTGTGCTCACCCTACTATATTCAAAAAAGTATTAAGGTCATATTAGTATTCCATATCTTTCAAAAGTTAAATGTTTCTCTTAAGAACAGTAACAGAAACCTCACTGCAATGCAATACTATCATAAGTAAGATGATTATGAACCGCATTTCCCAGCTGTTTCCTAAACACTGCATAATTATTCTCTATAAATACCAAGGAATCACCACCAAACATATCTAAAGTCTAAAGTAGTTACAGAATTAAATATGCACACAGACATTTTAGGAACATTCTGCTGTTCAGGGTTCTAGATGATAATTCTTTTTATGCTATGGTTCTTGTTTTCTTATTTATTTATTTGTTTAAAACAATCTTTTCTCAGTCTACATACCAACCTCAGTTCCCTCTCCCTCCCGTCCTCCTGGTCCACCTGCCCCATGCCTTCTACCCACCCTACTCTCCCATCCACTCCTCAGAGAGAGTAAGGCCTCCCATGGGGAGTCAACGAAGTCTGGCACATTGCCTTGGGGCTGGCCAATTCCCTCTCCCCTGTATTTAGGCTGAGCAATGTATTCCTCCAAAGAAAATGGGCTCCAAAAGGCCAGTTCAAGCAGTAGGGATAAATTATGGTCCTACAGCCAATGGGCTCCACAGACTTCCAAGACATGCAACTGTCACCCACATTCTGAGGACCTAGTTTGGGCCTATGCACATCCCCTTGCTCAGGTCAGGTGTTTCAGTGGGTAATCCTGCCATGGTCTTTACCCAGTGTTCCTCCCTGTCTTAGATTGGACTTTGGGAGCTTAGCAGAGAGCCTTTCTACAGAGTGGTGCCCAGCATGGTAATGAACTCCATGTAAAACCTGAGAGGGCTTAAAATAAAAGGCGGGGGGGGGGGAAGAGTTTAACACAGCTTTTTGCTGTTTGCTAGGGTGTGCTGTAGAGAGATTTCCTGTATCAGCATTAGCGACAAAAAAAAGTTGTGCCATTTTAAAACGGGGCAACCTGGACCCTGCCGTCGCTGGTACAAACTCCGGCTATGGAACATTTCCGGGCCCAGACATTTGTATGCCCACTTGGGGTCAGGAACAAAGTAGCTGAGACCATGCCCATGGCTTGGCTCTTCCTGCCTGAGTAAACAGGGATCAGGTCTACTAGAATGTTGTGATTTTGAAATACCAGTTTCTGGGCTGTGCAGCCATCACGATCTCTGTCTGGTTCCTGCGGGAGACAGAGCTTTTGAATGCAGCATTTGGAGTAAAGTGCTAGAATTTGTTTGATGGCAGCTAGACCTGCTCTGTGCCTAAAAGGGAGTCATTGCCTAGCGCGGCTCAGAGGCACAAGTGCCTCTGCCATGCTAGCAATGCAATATGCAAGGCTAAGATGCACAAGCGACTCTGCCATGTTGGACTGGGCAGAGAAAGCAGGCAGTACCTGTTTTTGACCTAGGAATGTCACAGCTTGGATTCTTAAGTGCTTAATGATTTAAAACTTCAAAACAAAAATGCTCCTGGATAATAAAAAGTTACAGATTCACAGTAGGACAGATTCAGACATAAAAGACCTCTAAATGTGTCACAATGTTGGATAAATATATATAGGCTTGGGAGAGAGAAAAAAAGAAATATAGAAAATAAAGTTAATGCCTTAAAATATAAAGGATAAAGTCTTTAAAAAACAGAGTACAGATAGTTATAGATTAAAAAAATAAATAAAAATAAGCCACGTAAAAATAAAAAAATTCACAGAGAGTCTGGATTATGTACATTATGTTTTCTTTAAAATTTTTGACTATAAAGGAGCTAAACACAGAGAGACATTTCATTATATGGGCTGCCAAAATAAACCAGAATGGCTATCATAAGGATATAATGACTTCAAAATTTGGGTCTAAAAATATGATGCTTTAAAAAGGATGTCCTTCTTTTGTTTTCACAGAGGATGTGACCCTGTGAATTGCTTCTATTCCAATATGTATAATAGACCAAGTCCTCCTGAAAGGTTGCTGTAAACACCCTCAAAAAGTTACTTCACTCAACTGCTAACTGAGATAAACCTCACACACAGGTTATACCATAAAAACCTAAATAACAGCGCCCCCATTCAACACGAAACAGTTTGGAGAGAAAAAACTACACCCATATTCCCAAATACTGTTTATCACTGTTCTTTTACATTTAAAGGGGGATATGATATAGATATGAATAATTTGCTTTGGTATGGATTTTAAGGTCAATTTTGTTATATGTATATGTATTTCTGATCTTGATTAAGGTATTGTGATTGTGTAGTTCATTTAAAAATGTATAATTAGGAAGTATATGTTGTTAATGTATAATCATCAACAATAGTCAAGCTTATAGTCATGTTAGTTAGATTTTCTAGGTATATAGAGATATATTTCAGTTAGATGGGCATTCTTCATATCTTTCAAAGACTACAGAATATGGCATTTTAAATGTTTTAATAACTTGGGGCTTTTCATGACAATGAGACACGTCTGCTCCTGGCAACACCATTCTGCTTCAAGAGGAAGATGGGCATCGAAGAGGCTCATTATGGAGTTTGATAGCCATTTGGGCAAGAAACTGCTCTTGCCTGGACTGTTGCATAAACTGGACACAAAGAACCCACAGAGAGAGGACTGCTGAACTTGCCCTAAGGTGAGATGGTTTTTCAGGGTTCCAGATTCATGAGTCTGCGAGACATTCTGCAGGACACAGCAGATAGTGACTAAACTGCCTTTAAAAGTTCTTGCTTCATAGAAATGCCTGCTGGATACTATGGGCCTGAAGGCCAAAGATGGATGCCCCAATGGTACAGAGGAACTTTGGGTGACTGTCCAGACAGCGATATGTCTCTGTCATTTCTAGAGTTTGGAAGTTGCTTATTTCTTGTTTACTTAGGTAATATTATATCCTTCTGGAGTCTTTGATAGAGTTGAAGAATGGTTAGTTGTAGTTATAGTTTTCCTTAGTTATGATAAAAGATAAAACAGATATAGATATTGTAACTAAAATTCTTGCTTTATAACTGTTTTGCTATATGTAATTTTACTATGTTAAAATGAAAGTCTTTGTTTTTTGTTTAAAAAGAAAAAGGGGAAATGATGTAGGAGAGTCTTCTGTATATCTGTTGCTTTCATCGGTTAATTAATAAAGAAACTGCTTGGCCTGATAGGTTAGAACATAGGTGGGTGGAGTAGACAGAACAGAATGCTGGGAGGAAGAAGACAGTGAGGCAGTCTCCATGATTCCTCTTCCTTAGATGGATGCTGGCTAGACTCATGCCTGTAAGCCACGACCTTACCGTTTACAGATTATTAGATATGGGTTAATCAAGATGTGAGAATTAGCCAATAAGAGGCTGAAACTAATGGGTCAGGCAGTGTTTAAAAGAATACAGTTTCCGTGTAATTATTTCAGGTAAAACTAGCTGGGCGGGTGGCGGGAAGCGGCCCACCGTTCCTTTAACACTAGCCATGCATTTCTGCATCTGCTTCCATCAGTTTCTGGATGAAGGTTCTATGATGACAATCAAGGTAGTCACCAATCAATTACAGGGGAAGGCCAGTTCAGGTACCCTCTCCACTATTGCTTAGGGTCTTGGCTGGGCTCATCCTTGTGGATTCCTGGTAATGTCCCTAGTGTCAAGTTTCTTGCTAGCTTCAAAATGGCTCCCTCAATCAAAAAATTACTTTTCTAGTTCTCTCTCTCTCTCTCTCGTTCTCTCTCTCTCTCTCTCTCTCTCTCTCTCTCTCTCTCTCTCTCTCTCCTTTCCCGATCTTGGCCACCCTGTTCCCTCATGTTTCCTTCTTCTCTTTCCTTCTCCCCTCCCCATATCCATCTGCCCCCTGTGCTCTTCCTGTGATCCACAATTTTCTCAGAAGTACTTGTCTATCTCCCCTTCCCATCGGGATCAATGTATGTATCCTTTAGGGTTCTCGTTGTTACCTAGCTTCTCTGAGATTGTAAATTTCAGGGTGATCAATCTTCGCTTTATGCCTAATATCTGTTTATGAGTGAGTATACCATGTTTGTTTTTCTGGGACTGGGTTACGTCACTCAGGTTGTTTTTCTCTATCCATTTGCCTGCACATTTCAAAATAATTTTTTACCGCTGAGTAGTACTTCACTGTGTAAATGTACCATATTTTCTTATCCATTTTTCAGTCGAGGGGCATTTGAATGGTTAAGGGCACTAACTACTTTCCCAAAGGACTGGAATTCAAATCTCAGCACCCACATGACAGCTAACAACTGTCTGTAATTACAAGATCTATCACCATCACATAGATATATCTGCAGGCAAAACACGAATGAACCTTAAAAAAAAGTCACAGCCATACCACCTTGAATGCAGAAAGCCAGTTGAATACCTTTTATTTTAGCTATTTTAGACAGAAAGGAATTAGATTTCATTATAATCTATGTTTTCCCCATGAGCTAAGTAATCAAGCATTTATTTTTTTTCCATTCAAAAATTTACACTTCCTCCCCTCCTCCCATTTCCCTCCTGCTCCCCCACTGACCCTCCTCCCTCACCCTCCTTCCTTTATAGAGGACAGAGAACCCCGCCCTGTGGGAAGTCCAAGACCCTCCCCCATACATCCAGGCCTTGGAAGCTTTCTTTGCATCCAAATAGACTAGGGTCCCAAAAAGCCACTACATGCAGTAGAAACAAGTCCCAGTGCCTTTATCAATGGCTTCTCAGTCAGCCTCCCTTGTCAGCCACATTTAGAGAGTCCTGTTTGATCACATGCTCATTCAGTCCCGGTTCCGCTGGATTTGGTGATCTCCCATTAGAACAGGCACACTGTCTCAGTGTATGGACCAACCTCTCACAGTCTAGACTTCCTTGCTCATCTTCTTCCTCCTTCTGCTCTTCAACTGGACCTTAGGAGCTCAGTCCGTTGCTCTGATGAGGGTCCATTTGTCGCTGGATGAAGATTCTATGGTGATATTAGAGATAATCATCAGTGTGATAGTGGGGCAAGGCAAGTTCAGGCACCCTCTGCTCTGCTGCCCAAGGACGTAGCTGGGACATCCCTGTGAGAAGCTTCTGTAAAGCAAAGGACATTGTCATTAAGACAAAAAGGCATCCTACTGAATGGGAGAAGATCTTCACCAACCCTGCATCACACAAAGGTCTGATCTCCAAAATATGTAAAGAACTCAAGAAACTGGACATGAAAATTCTAATTAACCCAATTAAAAAATGGGGTACTGAACTGAACAGAGAATTCTTAACAGAAGAATTTCAAATGGCCAAAAGATATTTAAGGTCATATTCAACCTCCTTAGCGATCAGGGAAATGCAAATCAAAACAACTCTGAGATACCATCTTACACCTGTCAGAATGGCAAAAATCAAAAACACCAATGATAGCTGATGCTAGAGAGGATGTGGAGTAATGGGAACACTCATCCATTGCTTGTGCATTCCATTCAATATTGTTCAACCACTTTGGAAATCAGTGTGGCGGTTTCTCAGGAAACTGGGAATCAATCTATCTCAGGATCCAGCAATACCACTCTTGATAATATACCCAAGAGATGCCCAATCATACTACAAAAGCATTTGTTCAACCATGTTCATAGCAGCCTTATTTGTAATAGTCAGAACCTGGAAATAACCTAGATAACCCTCAACGGAAGAATGGATAAGGAAAGTGTGGAATATATACACATTAGAGTTTTTCTCAGGGGTAAAAAACAATGACATCTTGAATTTTGCATGCAAATGAATGGAAACAGAAAACACTATCCTGAGTGAGATAACCCAGACCAAAAAAAAGATGAATATGGTATGTACACACTCATTAGTGGACTCTAGCCATAAACAAAGGGCATTACGCCTATAGTTTGCAAGCCTAGAGAAGCCAAATGACAAGGTGAATCCAAAGAAAAACATATATAGATCCTCCTGGAAAGTGGAAGTAAACAAGATTGCAGGGAAAAAGTTGGGAGCTTGGGAGCATAGGGTTGGGGATGGGGTGTTGGTGGGGCTGGGGGAAGGGGTGAGGGGGAGAGAGAAGGGAGAAAGGAAAGACTGGAAAGAGCTCTGGGGTGTGGGAGGGTGGAGATGGAGGAAGGGTGGATATATACATACATATATATATGTGATATATATATGATATTATGCAATGCAATATTTGAGAGTAGCCTAAAATTATGTGAGATATGACTGATTTGCCTTTTATTTTTCAAAAAGCAAAGTATTGGAAACAAAAGTATCGACTTTAAATATCTATTCTTAGGGATAAGGTGGTAGCTGATGACTTATGGGATAAAGGAAATTTTTAATATGATAAATTGTTTTACATTATGCTTTTCTGTTACTTTCCCCAGAAAACAACTGGACAACTGAGAGTAGAATCTGAAGTATTTAGATTAATAATGAAGTTAATTTTAAATTGCAGCAATAAGTGTGGCTAAATGCCCATTGAGGACCAACACCAACTTGATGCAATTTACACTGTTCGCAAGAATGTATCATAATTTCTTTTCCACATCCTAATGGCCAAGACAATTTCCTTCCAAGACATAAAGTAACCAGCAATCATTCAACATAATATGATGAAAAATTTAAACTCTTTGGTTACTGGAGAAACAGAAATCTGAGAAATCAAGAGGAGATATTTTGAAGATACCTCTTGTTTCATCATTTCTGTCATTTCTCAGCAAAACACAAACTGTGAACCTTTGGAATATCCTGACATCACTCCTCTAAGCAGCCTGTAAATTAACTTTTCACTTTTTTTTGAATCATGCTACTGCAGAATGACTAAAAGACTGATAAGAGGCTCTTTACCTCAAAATTTAGTGAGCGTAAAAACCAAACTGAGCCAAGTTTTTTCCTTCTTTCCTGCCTCCATCTGCCCAAGCTTAATAAATGGACTCTGCAGTACAGAGTCCCACTTATTTCGGGGATGAAGGCATTAGCTAAGTGCCTCCTCTTTTCAAGACAGGCTTTCAAGGAGATATTTTTCTGGTGCTTACTTTGGCAAAGTTCAGTAATTTCTGCAAATTTGCTACTAGTGAAATGAGTGCAAGATCTTACAAACTGCACCCTTTATAATATACTTTCTTTTTCTCTTCTGTCCAAATTAAGCAAGTCACTAAACTATCTAAGTCTTCTAATATACAAATATAAATTGTTTAAATTTGGAATAAAAATTTTTATTAACAATATATTGTTCTACATTTTTTTCCACTCATTCCTCCAAATACCTTTAAAAATGTGTAGATATGTTTGTACATATATGTCAAAATACTCAAACACATTTTATTTTGATCATATTAATAAGATTGTATTAATAATTATATTCGAATGTTTACTTAATGCATTCTTCCAATTGCAGAGTTAATTATTAAAGACAATAAGGTTAAATATTCCAAACCATTAGTATCAATTAATAGCAATTAATTATTAATTAGTAATTAATAATTACTATCATTATTATCAATTAATAGTATCTAATCTAATTAATATCTATTAATTAGCAGCAACTAATAGCAATTAATCAATTAATTATTAGCAAAAATAGTTATTAATAATCATTTCTATTACTTGCACTTAGAAGTCTACCACTAATACAGGATGAATAATTTCAAATAAATATTTTCCATGACTTAATCAAGAAAATAATTTGAGGACAGCTCATTATCAAAACGGAAAGCAGAATTCACAAGCATCTTGATCTGCAAGGTTCTTACATGGTTGTGATCATGATCACAGTGAAGAGCTAATGAGAAAGAAAAAGACGTCAGATGAAAGAGGTCAGATAATTAGCCCTGAGTGCCTTTGGGCAAAAGGAATATTGGTTATCCAATGTCTTTCTGTGACAAGTTATCAGTTAAATCTTTCTCGTACACAAAGAAGGTGTAAACTAGAGGAAAAAATTACATTTATATGTATGTGTTATTGATCATTTTCTGTATTGCGCTTCTCACCATCCAGCTAAAAACTTTGTTTTCAGCCAGTTTGTTACAACCTTAGGTGTAAAAAAGCAAGCTCAAATTTAATCTCTCATGGTGATTACCCCTTTCTTTTGACTGGCTTGCTATAGAATTGAGCAATTTCAATTTGGTAAGCATTACTCATTCTATTTATTTTGAATCATGAACATAACACATTCTCATTTTGATACTTTCCACTCAGTACACCTTCATAGATTCAGATTTTTTTTCATGCACAAACATAAGTATTTTTTAAATTTATTTCTTATAAACATTTCTTTTTTTGAAAAAAAACATAGAATTTAAATACCTCACATCCCATCACATATTAATGTATACATGATTTACACTTCTCTAATAAAACATTACAGATTTTCTGACATTCAGTATTTTCTTTAAAATAACAATAATGAAGCAATTAAACTTTGATTAATAACTATATTTTGCATAACCTGGACACAATTTACATTATGGCACCCAAATTGAATTTTATATTTTAGACCAATTTTGTCTGATCTAACTACCTTGCTAGAGAAGCTGTGCCCTCATGAGAGCACATTTTTGTCTCTGTGCATTATCTTAAGCCCATGCACAATGATAATGCTGTCCTTCTGCTGCCATTGCTTGGTACTGGCAGTATTTCTGATTTTTGTTTACAGAAATGATTTCTATTCTGATTGTTATAGGAGCCACTCTCACCAGCATGATTATGTGACAGTGATGGATAAGTAGAGTCTTTATGTATCACTCCTAATGGACTTTAAGCATTAGGGCTCTGCTGTGAAGTAGAAATTTACCATAGGAGCCACTGTTACCAGCAAGATCATATGTCTCTGATAAATCATTAGAAGTCTGTTTCAGGATTTAATAGGAAGGTTCAATATTAACAAACAACAGACATGTAAGAATCATCTGAATGCAAATGATCTGAATATTTAGGGTTTTTTTTCAGATGTTCAATTGTATTCTGACAAAAGAAAAACATACATATTAAAATATTGGTCCCTCAGTTCTATAAGTGTGGTGTAAATTCCTGGTGAAGTTTCCTTCCTCCCCCCTTCTTTGTTTGCATATACTGCTGTGCAATTCTCAAGCATGTACTAAATGAAATCACTGACCCTAACAGATTTATCTTTTTCTACTCCATACCTGTTGTGTACACCACTCACATGCACTCAAGTTAGATTTTAGAGTTTATTATTGTTAATAATCCTGAAGTATTTTAAACAAACAATTTTTCTTTTGTTTTATTGACAGGTTTATTCATGTCACCAAAGCTGCAGTTATTGGAGATGTAAAGTGACAATTTCCTAATTTCTCTCTCATAATTGTTTTTATAGGTAGTTATTTCTTCTAGTTTTGCACCAATTTGCATTTTTTGTTTCTGAAATATTTGTATAAATTGTAAAGCATATTAGTGCATTTTCATTTCAGAACACTTTTCTCCTTGAATTGTTTTGCAAAAATTGTTATTTTTAAGAAAAATAGTTTTTTCACAGCTACTAAATTTTATTTATTCTTTTTGTATATGCATAATCAGGATGGTGAAATCATTAATATTTTAGTGAAGGCCTTTGGTATGGGGAGTTTTTCTATATATTTGTTGTTTTTATTGATTAATTTTATATATACATATATATGGCAGAGCCAGAGGAGAAGATATGTAGACGCCAGCATGGGCAGATGCCTGAGCTGAAGTCTGCCAAAATTTTGCCAGTAGGCTACAACCTCATGGTGATGCACAGACTAATGGAAATGGGTTAGTTTAAGATACAAGAGTAATACAGAAATACAAATAAGCTGTTGGTCAAATTGCAAAATAATATAGTTTGCAATATAATATAGTTTGCAAATAATATATAATTGCAAATAATATAGTTTGCAAATAATATAGTTTCTGTGTAATTATTTCAGGTTGGAGTGGCCAGGAATGAACAAACAGCCTCCGACTACAGATTGGCACAAAATACCATCCATAGTATAAGCTAATAGGTCATTGAATTTCTGAATGGTAATATTATCTTCCGTTGTATAGATTTCAAATTTATTAATTTACTTACTGCCATTAGATTTCAGTAAATTGTTGTAGGCAGGTGTCACAGTTGCAGCGATGTGATGGGGAGACACAGCAAGTGACCGTGGGATTGTACACCCCACTTTGGTTTTACACATTGGTGTCTGGTTAAATACAAATATGCTTTGCTTGACAAATTTAGGTTATAGATTAAAAAATAAAGATCACAAAATAAATATTAAACTTGTATAAAAAGGATTAGAGTAAGAAAAATAAGCCAAATAAAGATAGAATATACACAGAGAGTCTGGATTATGTATATAATTGTATTTTCGTTGAAGTTTTTTACTGTGAAAGAGCTAAGTACAGAGAAAAATTTCATCATATGGCTGCTAAGATAAACCAACATATACATTTTAAAGGTATCAAGACTTTAAAATTTTGTTCTAAGGATTTGTTGCTCTGGAAAAAGGTTCTTCTTTTATTTCCACAGAGGATGAAAACCTATGGGTTCCTTCTGGGTTACTGTGGTTTGATGGACTAAGACATCCTGAAGTATTGCCATGAACACCCCCAAAAATTACTTTACCCAACAAAAAGAAGTAAGCAATATGAAGAGTACTATGTCCAAATTCCCAAATATTGTTTAAAAATGTTTATATGGATACTTTGCATTGGTATAGATTTTGGTTTATTGATACAAATTTAAGAGAGAGAGAGAGAGAGAGAGAGAGAGAGAGAGAGAGAGAGAAAGAGAGAAGGCAGAACAAATGCCGCTGCTAAAGCTTGTCGAAACTATGCTAGTAGGCTACAACCTTGTGGTGATGCACAGATTAATGGAGATAGGTTAGTTTAAGATACACAGAAAGCTAGAAATATGTTTAAGCTATTAGTAAAACAGTATTGCAAATAATACATTTTCTGTGTGATTTTTTTTTCTGGTTGGAGTGTCTGAGAATGAGCGAACAGCTCCCACCTACATCCTTTATTTTATTTTATCTTTTTTCCTATACATTTAAAATATTACTTAAAGTTATTGGTAGATAGTGTCATGAAATCAGCAAATAGCTTCAGATACAATTCAGAATTATAATATAAATGATTACAATTAAGGAAAAAGTTATATGAATGCAGACGAAAAGGTATGTTCAATTTTGAATTAGAAAATTTTAAATTATTAATTTCCAATTAAGTCTTTTTAATATGAAAGACATGTTATTACTTTTAACCAATTGAATCGATCTGTTTCTCCAAATGGAGTATCTGTCTCCATGCATGTGTCATAGTTGTCTTGTTGATTTGGACCAATGTACCAAATACAGATGTCTTATTCCCTCTGTGAGAAACATTGCTGACTTTGGTTTACTTCAGAGACTTTTACAGGAAAATTTATTCATTATATACCATGTTATACAATTTATAAATAGATCTGGTGCCTTGTTGAGGAAGAGACCTGGTCAGTGATCCTTATCAACTTAGATCAGGAATCCCAATATGGACAATTCAAAAACCATGCCATATATGGACTGCCCATGCATGCTAAAAAATTTATTATACCATGAAAGCCTAATTTCACATTTTTGCACTTTTCATTTAGATCATTTTGATCATATTTGTTCTAGTAGCATCTTTTTTGTTCTTAGAAAAACTGGATAATATATGTCATATGTTTTCTCCTAAAGACAACTTATCTATGGAAAACAGGTTTTACAATAATATAAACAATAATCATTTACACTTTATAAGCTATGAAATTGTGTTCACTTTAACAAGTAATTACTTTGTTTCAAAGTAAGGGAAAACATCAAATCTTCATCTACTACAGTTGAAGTAAGAAACTAAAATGCTATGTATGACAATTAAATCATTCTTATAATTGCTCTGGCATAAGTGTATATTTTATGTCTGTGTTTTACTTTTCAGCTAAAGATATATTCCTTTCTCTGAATATCTCTTTGAATTTACTTTCTTTCTTTCTAACTGAAGATGTACTTCTACTTGTCATCGGTTAGATAGATATTTAACATGAATCTATTTGAATATTTTTCCTTTGGGTTTCTGGGTTAAACTAGTCAATGTGGGTTATCTATATTTGGTTTAATGTTTTTAACTTTAAACAATACATTATAGTTTCAGAAATGACTTGATTATACGCCAGATTGGGTCTAATTATAATTATTAAGTTGTCATACCATAATACTATTGACTTATTAATTTAAGTAACTGATACTTACTGTCTCATAATCTAAAAGCCAGATTCTTACATTTTGATGCTAAAATGTTTAGTGAGTCCTGCCTTCTTGCCTTATAAATAATCACCTTCCTGTTATGTCCACTTGACACAGGACAAGAGTGAATATCTTTTGATGTGTCTTCTAGTGGTGCTGATCTTAGATGAAGGCCCTGTTTTATGACCAAGTCTAAACAATTGTTTCTCCACAATCTTCCTGCACATACATTCACATCCCAATATTGGGCTACATACACAGGACTCTGAGACTTTGAGTCACTGTTCTGGCAAGTAATTTGGGATTTTGTCTCACAATCATAAAGTCACTAGTATTTCTTTTTAACTTCTTTCTGGTTCTGTGGTTAATGAATATCTTTTGATATTATTACCTGGTCCTGTCTGTGTTATCTCAACTCTTTTGGTTGGGGTAAGGAGTCATGTGTCAGGGCTTAGGAATCTATATTTCTATTTAATATCCAGTGCTAATTTTAAGAAGTTTGTTTATGGCAGGTCTAAATAATCACTATATACCATCATTCCGATCCAAGGAAGACGTGGATAATCATCATTAGTATTATTTTTAGCAGTAATTAATGCATTAATGTGTTAAAAATCATATGCTAGTATTGAGTGGATTGATTTAGTTAAAACTGAAGCTACATATCTGACAGCTTAGAATAGTCAAGCAGTTCGTCAGTTCTCGTAGTTCTGTTGTGTATTTACTAACTTGCTGCAGTAGAATGTGAAAAAATAAATTGAGGGATAGAGGCATAGAAACTAAATCTGTTCTAACTCTAAAATTTACAGTTCTGCAGAGCATCCACTTTATCCTGGAAGCCTAGAGTACCCAAAGGCATATCAACATCATGAAGTCAGAAAAGTAGGAGAACTGAGGATTCAGAAACTGAATGAACATACTTACCCAAGTAAGGAGTCTGAACTGACCTTCAGATGCTCTATCCCTCAGATATTAAACATGTTGTTATATTTTACTTGCCATCGGTTAAGTAAGCTATCTCTTCCTGAAATGGTATTTGGGTGAACCTTTTTAAAAATAAAGCAAGACTCTGACTTGGAGATTCATTTCTATTTGATAATTGGATCAACGTAAGGAAACAACCACAAAGGATTGCTGTATGTACCATGTGTAACAGCAAAGAAGAACAAAAAGTGAGCCTGAGGTCTACAATCCAAACTGGCAGCTGTGTCATATTATCAGACCCTCACAGCAGGTTTAAAAGAAGGTAACATGGGGACTCTTTCAAATTAAAGCCTGTACCTAAAACAAATCATATAAACATAGATAATTGAAAATCAGAGAAGACATTGAATTTTTTAGAAAGTTCTGTTTGAGAGTGAAAGTCCAGGATCATGGGGGTGGAAGCCTGCAATGTCTGCCATCAGGATTTATCTGCTGCTACGTGTCTTGAGAAGTTACAGGGAATTATCAAAATGAATGACATTTTCCCCAGCAGTTCTATAAGAATATGTAAAAATATACATCAAGAGAGAGCACATTATTTTTACAATGTATGTTCCACTTCCCTCTTTATGGAAGCTAATGAATTATCATATTACTTAGCAATAAGGGTACAATTACCACAAACTAATATTTCTTTATCCTAACATAAGAGACTCAAAATAAACTATCTGTGGGACAGAATGTGAAAAATATACTCTCACTGTGCCACTGAAATGGACATCTTGGCTGTTTGGGGAAGGATATTTTTATAAGTAATTCCCCTTCTTCAGTACAGATGTAGCCTTGAAGAAAAAAAATATTAGAAACTCTCAAAGGCAGTTTGTATCTCACCATTACTTGAAATTCTATCTTCAAATTTATACTTCAGATTATTGGGTAAAGTATTTGTATTCCTAAATTAGCTCAAAGTATGTGTAAGCTCATTCATAGTGGTATATGTGTCTCAAAAAATATAATTGGCATATGTCTTTATGTCTCTAAATTTAATCATTGAAGCCCCTGTCTTGTGAATTCCATGGAATTGCTAATCATGCATGTTGATGTACTAGCTTTTGGCTTTGGACTTTCTTATATTTATTAACACTTATGGATAGTTGTGACTTGTAATTTTAGAAATTAATCTGATAACAATATTCATGAAGTAGGAGTTCTAAGTAACATACAAATGTCTTCATTCCTAAGAATAAAATCACTTGGTCTAGAAATCTTATTTTTCTTTTATTACTTATTTTTACAATTCAAAAATTGAATAATGTAGTGAAGAAATGAAATAATTAACCTTAACCAAAAGATGGGAATATAATAAGAGAAATATTCTTCTGAGAATTTTATGAATTAATTCCAGTGAACAATTCTAAGGAATGTATTGTTGGCCATAAACTAATTATGATATACCATTTTATATTTATTTGTTCCAAACTTCTTTTCTAGGAGAAGAATTAATAATAGGGAGTTATGGATGCCTCCATGAAAATTAAAGAAACTGGACATGAGCTAGCTTTTGGAATGTATTAATATGGTAAGAGATGAGAAGAGTTTCTTTGGTCACAGCTGAGCTGAATGCCGTTTGAATACCAATATTCCACACATAGAGTGTTCTAAAGAGACTATTTAGGGAGAAAGTATCTTTTAGGTACTCGGAATTAATGTAAATTCAGCAGGGAGTGAATTTGATCATGAGGCAGTTTTAACCAACATGCTTCAGATAGAATAAAGAAATTGTTAACACATCTTTCCAAGTTAATTTTTTCAGAGTGAAATGAGTATTGAAAAATTTTGCATTGATCAAGAATTTTTAACCATTTTACTTTTTGTGTAAGAGGACGATATGGTTCAAATTTCAGAATGTGTGATGCACCAGGGCCACAACTCTCTTAATGTTTAAAGGACAGCTATGCTGCAGGTTACATAAATAGAAGTTCCATACATCATTTTCAACATGATTAATCAGAAAACAATATATAAATAGAGTAGGAAAAAGGCTGGAAGCACATAGGAAAGCTGTGCTAATAGCATAGAATCTTAATATAAGTATACCATAGCTTTCTTGTAAGTGATCCTTGAATAATTAATGTCAGGTGAAGACAAAAGCATTTATTGACACCACCTCCCAAATGATGCCTTATTAGTGTTGTCAGAAGTTTCTGGAAACCATTGGGTTGTAATACATTTATTCACGAGTATCATGAACTTCGAATTGTCAATCTGTCACTTATGTCTTCCCCCAAACACTGCAAATCATGAGAAATAGAGCTTCAGAATATCCATCACTTTGTTGTTGGAACAAAGACTCATTTGAAAGACAGGTTGATGTGTTAGATTAGAGGCACAGCTACTCCAATTTCAGTATGATCATGATCATTGCTCTCTGTTGTATCTGGACTAACATTCATTCCTGTCTGTTTGTTACACACAAAATTCTGTTTTTCAAGAAAGAATTAAAATTTCATTTTATCAATCTGATGTTGTATTTTTCCATAAGCCTAAGTGTGATCTCCACTCAAATATGTACAGCACTTGGAGCTCTTAATGAAATGGGTTTCATCTCATTTTAATGAACAAAAGGGAAGAATTATTGAGAAGAGAGTATCACACTATGTATGAAACAAGGCTACATCATTAAGAAGAAGCACACCATCACGGTATGTATTCACTCATAAGTGGATTCTAACCATAATTAAAGGTCTTTGAGCCTATTATTCGTGATCCTAGAGAAGCTAAATAAGAAGACGAACCTGATGAAGATTATTTACCTATCCGCCAGGAGGTAGGAAATAGTCAAGAGTCCCAGGTAATCTTGGGTGCATGGGGGAGGGGGGTGGGAGGGTTGTTGGAAGGGGAGAGGGTTAGAGAGAAGGGAGTAGGGGAGGAATGGAGAAAGCTCTGTTGACCGGGATGGGGGGAAGGGAGGAAGGATGAATAAGGGATCAGGGAAGAATATATTTCAACTAAGGGAGTCATATTAGAGTTTACAGGAAACTTGATTATATATGGGATCCCAGGTCCAAGGAGAGATCCCCAGATTGTTCTCTGGACAGAGGAGGGGGTGCCTGAACCGGCCTTGGCCCGTGACCATACTGATGAATATTTTGCTTATCACCATAGATCCCTCATCTGGCGTTGGATGACGAAACAGATGGAGGCCCGCGTTGGAGCACCGAACTGAGCCCCCCAAGATCCAAACGAGGAGCAAAAGGAGGAAGAAAATGACGAAGGACTGCGAGGGATACTATCACCCACTGATACAAGGGGTCGGATCTAATGAGAGTTTACCAAGGCCAGATGGACCGTGACTGAACGAGCATGTGATCCAACCAGATTCTCTGAATGTGGCTGGTTTTTCTGAATGTGGCTGGCCTGCAGTCTTTCCGAGAAGCCATTGACAATGACACTGGGACTTGTTTCCTCTGCATATACTGGATTTTTGGGATCCAGTCTGTTTGGATGCTCACCTTCCTGGACCTGGAGTGAGGGAGGAGGAACTTGGACTTCCCACAGGGCAGGAGACCCTGACTTCCCTTGGGGACAAAGAGGGAGGAGGAGAGGGAGGGGGGGAGTGGGAGGGTGTTGGGAGGAGGGGCGTAAATGGAAACTTTTTATAATTTAATAAAATTACAAAAAAAAAAAGAAGAAGCACACCAGGCTAAATACTGAACATCAGCAAAAAATAAACTACTAGAGGTGACAGAATAATATGCAGTACGTATACAGTTCCCCAGAAGAACCATGGGCAAGTGGGGGTTGTAGCTAAATAGACAATAGAGTTGCCACTAAAATCAGTCAAGTATAATAAAGTGTCTGCTGAGGGATGGTAGAGGATAAATAACCTGACCCCAGAAAGAATGTGATCAGAGGTAGAAGAAGGCTGAGTCAACTTGAACCAGTTTAGCAAAACAATATGATATTATGTCAAACTGGCAAATAATCAGTAAAAAAAATTTATGTTGGAAAGAAAAAAAGAACTTATAGTTAGCTAACATTTCAGATGGACTGTAGAAGTCCCAAAGTTTAGGCCTACTGGAGAATCCTGTTTAGAGGAGCTAAAATAGAGTTTATTAAAGTGTCTGGTAGTAGTGGCAAAAGCTTTTAATTCTCGCACTCTGGAGGCAGAGAGAGGTGGATCTCTGTGAGTCTGAGGCTCATCTGGTCTACAGAATGTTCCAGAACAGGCTCCAAAGCTACAGAGAAGCCCTGTGTCCAAAAACAACAACAACAAGAAAGAATACAAAGAAGAAAAAAATATTAAAGAGAGTAATTTTGTTGACTATTTTTCTCCTTAAAGTATCATGTGATGTGGGATTCCTCTCTATGCTATGAATTGGTTTGATTGCCAATGGAATAAAGAAGAAGAAAAAGGAGAAGAAGGAGAAGGAGAAGGAGAAGACGAAGACGAAGACGAAGACGAAGACGAAGACGAAGACGAAGAAGAAGAAGAAGACGACGACGAAGAAGAAGATGACAATAAAGCAGCAGCAGCATCTTTTTTTAACAGGATATAGCCAGATTGGAAAGATACATATATAGAGAGAGGAAACAGAGACACCAGAGGAGAAAGACGCCCACGTGCTGGTACCAGTAAACCACGAGCCTCATGGTAAAATATAGAATAGTACAAATTGGTTAATTTAAGACGTAAGTGTTGTCTAGAGATACACTTAAACTTTTGATCAAACAGTATTGCAATTAACATAATTTCTGTATGATTATTTTGGGTTTTGGCAGCCAGGACATGAATAAGCAGACTCTGTCTACAATCATGAATATAGTGATTTAGTTCAGTATCAGAGATCTTTCTTCTTTTTACCATGTATTTATTATTATTATTATTAATAATAATAGTTTATAAAAATTTCTACTTCCTCCCCTCCTCCCAATACCCTCCCACTCCCCCCACTCCCTCTCCTCCTCCCTCTCCAGTCCTAAGAACTGCCCTGTGGGAAGTTCAAGTTCCTCCCTGATCCCTCCAGGTCTAGAAAGGTGAGCATTCAAACAGACTAGGATCCCAAAAAGCTCAGAGATCTTTTTTGACTGCCATGCTTTAGACCCTGGGTTAGACATCCAACACTGCATTGTAATGGTATCATGGACTAAACAACAACTGTGAATATGCATATTGTAGGCAAAATTGTCTCAAATATTTCAATATCCTGATGAATGGTACTTTTCAGTTAATATTTTCATGGTATAAATGATGTTGAAAGTCAAAAACATACTGGAGATGTGGTTCAGAAGTTAAGAGCACTTTATGGTTTGGTTCCCATAACCCATAGGGTAACTCAAAATATCTGCAAGATCACTTCTGGGGAATCTGATGCTTTCTTCTGATTTCCTTGCATGGAGGAAATGTGAGTGATACACAGAAAAGCACACAAGCAAAGATGTAAAAAAAGGAAAACAAATGAACCTATCTTTTCAAAAGAAACACTGTAATAACTCTTAATTCTTTTTCATAGTTAAAACAAGTATAACATTAGTGTTATGGATTACTAATACTTCATTGGTTTACAATTCATTGTGTTTTACATTTCACTTTTAAATTTCTAAGTTAAAAATCATCCAAAAATGACAATTCCTGAAATGTTAATTCATGAATAATTAACTTTATCCACAAATGCAATTCACATTTGGCAAATAGACATGCTGTGTTATTATAGAGATTCAGTGACAGTTTTGAACATGGTTCTAAATTAGTGTGTTTTTTTCTTTTTTGTATAATTGATAGTATATCCGGTAAAAACAATACTAGTTAGATAATTGGGAGGTAATTATACCAATTTCTGTCAGTCATTATGCAAAAATTTAATAGGAAAACAATATCTTCCTTGTAGAAATGTCCAGTTTGTGTGCTTAAGTTTGATCAAAGGTTAATGAGAGTACTCTGTGCAACTGTTTCAGTCACTCCTGATGAGCAATGCTAAGAATCAATCTATAACTGTAATTGAGGTTGTGGCTACAGTATATGACAGCAGCTATGAATTGACCTGTCCAATTTGCTGTGGTTCATTAAGACATGTAGTACTGGAGAATTGGGAAGACAGTGCGCAACAAATTATAGCAAGAGTTCTGTTCAGCAAGGTGGAATTCTACAGATAAGGCCTGGGGCCAGGTTATGCATCACAAAAAATTCTTGATAATGCAGTTTATACTGCACAACCTTATTTTAACTCTATTGTTAGTCGCTGCAACAATAGCTCATTAAGGTCTCTATAGAGAACAATGGAATCCACACTACTATGTGGTATTTTTTTCTATGGATACCTATGGGTATGCCATTATCAATCTGTTGTGTGAAAAAGTCAGTTTGAGATTGATAGCAGGCCAGACTGTCCTCCTATTTTTACCTCCAGACAGTGATTATGGCTCTAAACTGCTATCTTTCCCTCATTATTTGCTACCTGCACTAATGCAACCTCTTTATGACTGGAAGCAGTCCAAGGACAGCTGAAAATATAACAAATCCCAAGTATTACGATACTATCTGGTATCTAAAGTTATTCTTAAATACTCCTGTCTTCAAAAGTTTCATACAACTCTTTTATTCCAATCCTTAATATCATCTGAAGCAGAACTTACTTATTTAGTTAGTTCCACTTTGTTTCTTTTTCCTTAGATTTATAATACTTGAAAGTTTAGTATCACATTTATTTTCATACATGCACACATCACACATAAACAGTATACATTTTATCTTGACAAACACCTACCCACTTTTGGAATCACAGAAAATCAGAATTACAGTGAGACAGAGTAAGAGTCTCCTTTGTTCTGTGGATGTGCTTTCTTAGTCCCCCTCTTTTGATAAATAACACATAATGAAAGGAACTACTTGCAGTGAAGCTTCTCTTTTGTTCACATTTTGCTGAGTGTGAAATAGAATTTCTATATACTTCGATTTTATTGAAACCTGCCTCGTCTCTCACAATGGCCTCAGATTTACTATCCTTCCTTTCCACTCCATCTCTTTTTCTTCTGATATATGGGCCTCTTCTTTAAACCCACTGGATCTATGAATGTAGAATAACCTACTGGAATATTGATAGTTTTTCAGAGACCACATCATAGGAAAAATAACTAACTATAACTCCTTCAATAGTCATCAATAGCCAATAATGATTCAACTAGGATTAGAACTTCATAAACTTTTTCTAGTCTATGTTGAGTCATGGAAGGTTTATTGCATATCACCCTGTAGAAATATTGACTCGAAATAGATCAAGACCCCTAAGCCCTGACTGTAAAAGAGGAGAAAGTAGAGAATAAACTTCAACTTATAAGCATAGCAAAGGAATTTCTGACAAGGACCTTGGTAGTACAGGCATTAAGCCCAAGGATTAAAAAATGAGATTCCATAGAATTAAAGATGCTGGATAGTGAAGCAAATCCTCATTCTATTGAAGCAGCTGGCCAATACACAAGAAAAATTTCTTAGCACGTTTTGTATCTGACATAAGATTTGTGTATAAGTTATACAAGGAGTAAATATCTGAACAGTAACAACAATAACAAACTATGTAAACCTGGTTCATGGAACTAAATAGATCTCAAAGGAATAAACACAATTGATAAAATGACATTTTTAAATTTTCACTATCTCAGTCATCAGGCAATTAAAACTAAAGCTACTTTGATATTTCATTTATTCGTCAGAATGGTTATGATTGGGGGAATAAGACATTTTAAATGATGGCATGCATGTAATTAAAGGGGAATGAGATTGTAAACTGGTACAGACTCTATGGGGATCAATGTGGAAGTTCTTCACATAGAGATAAGTAGATCTACTACATGGTCAAGGTATTCTGCTTGTGCATATTCTCCATTCATATATCACTACTGCTCTGTTCATAATTTCCAGATAATGTAATAAGTATAGAGTTGTAACAATGAATGAACAATGAAACTTTGTTCATATGCATGATAAAATATTATTCAGCTGTAAGCAAAATGACATTGTTAAATTAAGAGGTAAATGGATAGAGTTTGAAACAATGATTCTGAATTAGGTAACTCAGATTCAAATAGACAAATAACAGTTTGACACACAGTAGCATTAGCCCTGAATCTTTGGTGTTTAAATCGGAGCATCTACAGAAGGCAAGGAAATAGTAACAGCCATATTAGAGAGAAGTGAGGATAAAACATGGGTGCAATGAAATATGAAAGAGAAATAATGGAATGGGAAGTGCTTTTTTGGATAGGAGCGCAGTGTCTTTTGGCTATTTGAACTTTGTCTGCTGAGAATTCTCTTTTCAGTTCAGTGCCCCATTTTTTAAATTGGGTTAATTAGAATTTTCATGTCCAGTTTCTTGAGTTCTTTATATATTTTGAAGATTAGACCTTTGTCTAATTCGGCGTTGGTGAAGATCTTCTCCCATTCAGGAGGATGCCTTTATGTCTTAGTGACAGTGTCCTTTGCTTTACAGAAGCTTCTCAGTTTCAGGAGGTCCCATGTATTCATGGTTACTCTTGTAGTCTGTGCTATTGGGGTTATATGTAGGAGTTTGTCTCCTGTGCCAATGTGCTGCAGTCTAATTCCCACTTTCTCTTCCATCAGATTCAGTGTGGTCGGATTTATATTGAGGACTTTAATCCATTTGGACTTGAGTTTTGTGCATGGTGATAGATAAGGATCTATTTTCATTCTTCTACAGGTTGGCATCCAGTTATGCCAGCACCATTTGTTGAAGATGCTTTCTTTCTTCCCTTGTATACTTTTAGCTCCTTTGTCAAAAATCAGGTGTTCATAGGTTTGTGGGTTAATATCTGGGTCTTCGATTCGATTCCATTGGTCAACGTCTCTCCAGCTAGGTCATTGGGCAGCAGAGTAGAGGGTACCTGAACTGGCCTTGCCCCACCATCACACTGATGATTATCTCAAATATCACCATAGAGTCTTCGACCAGGGACGGATGAAGATTGTGACAAAGTCCCTCATCAGGGTAACGGACTGAGCCCCCAAGGCTCTGTTGAAGAGCAGAAACAGGGAGAAGATGAGCAAGGAAGTCTGAACTGCCAGGGGTTGGTCCACCCACTGAGACAGTGTGCCTGTTCTAATGGGAGCTCACCAAATTCAGCTGGACAGGGACTGAATGAGCATGCGATCAAACCAGACACTCTGAATGTGCTGAAAATGGAGGCTGACTGAGAAGCCATTGATAAAGGCACTGGGACTTGTTTCTACTGCATGTAGTGGCTTTTTGGGACCCTAGTCTATTTGTCTTCTTGGATGCAAAGCTTCCTAGGAGTGGATGTGAGGAGGGGGGCTTGGACTTCCCACAGGGCAAGTTCCCTGCCCTCTCTTATGGAGGGAAGGGGAGGAAGGAGAGTGAGTGGGGGAGCAGGAGGGGAATGGAAATAGAGGAAGAAGTTTAAATTTTTTGAATGGAAAAATTAAAAAAAAAGGATAGGAACACAGGGTAAAGGTGGGGATATGAGGAGAAAAACTATCCTAAGTACCTTTGAAACTGCCCTATGTAAATATACTATGATAGGTGCATTGAAAAGTGTTTAAATGATGTTACTCCATAAAGCAGGGATAATGATCCTCGCGATTGCCACAGGATATCAAATGAAAAGAACAGTGCCAGGAATGGGCTACCACTTTATTTGTTGTTCGGGAGGGCTCCACAGAGAAATATAGACAACACAGGCTATTGCTATTGTTATTGGTTACCCTCTAGAAACTGATGCAAGCGTCGATTGCTGAAGACATCGCCCACTTGAGTCACAGAACATGGAAAAACCAGGCTGATATTCAACTGAAAGTTACATGCTTACTGGACAGTTTTCATAGTCTTGAAAGTTATATGCATGACACAAGAAGATCACCATATAATCTTGATTCTATAGTAAATGATAGGGTGATTAATACAGATACTCACAACTTGTTAATGTTTAAAAAAAGCAAGAGACTGCCATGCTCATATCTAATTTAGACAACTATGTCACATTCATCCTTCAAGGCTCAGGGACAGCTGTGGGAAATGGATTAAAAAGATTGTAAGGGCTAAAGACAGTAGACATCATCATCAAGACAGTATTTTCCAGACCTGACAGCACTATTGCAGACATAAACACACACTAGCAGGGTCTTCATGCAAAACACCTCCACAAGATCGACCATCTCAAATCCCATAAAACACATGGAGGAATATGAATTCCCAATCATTCTGTGTGACTTAATTGACAATTAATGGTTGCTTCAGGGTGGGAAAGCCTTCACCAGGGTATCAGATTTAGAGAAGTTGCCTACGTTTCAGTAGATGGTCTTATACACTTTTACATACAGACATGGTACCTACAATACATTGTCTATTATTTTTTTTAATTATTTGAAATTTGAAGAAAAATGGGAGAGCAAATAGAGGAAGAGTTGGAAGGGATGAAATTGAAGACATTGATCAAAAAATACAGTGCATAAATGTATGAAATTTTCAAAATCAAAAAGATGTGAATTTAAATTCTTTTGTAAATAGAAGTACATTGGGAAAATAAATTATTTAAGTGTAGGTTTTCTGCCTAGACAAGACCATTATCTTCACAAAGGGTAAATCTGAAGCCCACTAGACAGGAGGAAGAGAATTAAATGCTTTGGGTAGATGAGGACATAGGACATTTTGGCTCTAGACAAAAAAACTGTGCATTCATTTATCAGTATTTACTTAAATTTTAATTATATTCAATTTATTTATTATCATGCACAGCAGCATTCCAAGTATTGTTTATTTCTTAATTTAGGAAGTATTTTAACTACCCCAGTGAGATTAAAAATGGCCATGAACAAGATGCCTTTTAACAAGCCCTTGAATATGAAACTAAAACCTGAAGACACTTCTATCAAGTGTCTTAAGAGGAAAATAACTTTCTGTAGCCTTTGTTGCAATTTTAGTCTTTACATTACTCTAAAAGGAAAAGTGAAAGGAGCAGCATCATCTGAGTAAATTCAGAAGGAACTCCTTATCCAGCTGACAGAAATGATTGTGCCTGGCAATCACTGTTTGCAGCAAGCTGATGAGTGTGTGTCAGCACAGCTTTGGGAAGGTCCAAATCTGGTGTAAGCGTTCCTGCGAATGGTAATGCAACAACAATATTAAGCCTCCATGGTTTTCTTTGCTTGGCCTTTACAATAAACAACTTGACAAGTGATGTGATCAGCTGCATCTTTTGAACATGAGAAGTCATTGAGAAGACTAGAAATGGCATACAAACAAGGCATTCCACAAAAGTCAATTTGGCATCTATTTCTTTAAATGTGGCAGAACTATCAGTGAAAAAGAGAAATAGCCATGAGTTCTTGTACATGACATTTGTTCTGTCTTTATGCACAGCTTGTATTTTTAAACTAGCTCAAGGTTAAAGTAAGTATTTAATTCCAAAGCAATGTAAGGTGAATCGATTTGTTGAAACCTCATTGATTATAGAAAAAGAAAGATTTATTTTTTTCCTCCTGAAGCAGGGCATTTATCACCCAGAAGTGTCCATTGCATCCCATATTATTTGTCTCAACTATACTCTTTTATTATGTATTATTTGACAACTCCTACTATTTTTTTATTGTTTCTATGCATTACTCTTGTGACTCCTCACTTTTAATGGTTGGTTAACCATATCCTCATCTTATAGGCATGACTGAAATGCTATTGAACTGAATTTCTTGGAAGTAAGGTACAGTTATCTTCATTTTAAATTGACCTCATATGATTTGTGCACCCATTAATGTTTAAAAGCTAACATCCTACAATTTCTCTAGCTACTGTGCAATTTTCATGAATACTATTGGCTAGGAGGTACTGGCAAGTGTTGTAATGATTTTTTTCCTTAAGTTGAGACCTGGTGGTCAAGAAACACTTGTCCTTAAATATTGATTATTAGACCCTGTTTAAAACACTAGCGCTTTAGTTCTCAGGTACAGTGACAGAGCAATGTAGAGGACATTTTGAAAAAATTTAACATTTATTTTTGAAAATTGCATAATGAATTCTGTATTTATGTCATTTCCACCCTCTTTATCCCCTCTAAATTCTCACAGGGCTCTCATATTCATGACATTTTCTTTCAAAAATATTATTACATATTTATGAGCATATATGTACATATAAATATATAACAAACAGAATCTATTTGTTATTGCTTAGACATATATGTGTTGGGGGTGAATGCTTGTGACTGGATGACCTATCAGGGGCCTCATCACTGGCAAAAACTGATTTTCTCTCTATCTGAAGCCATTCATTCTTGTTGCTGCGTGTTGTTGCTATTCTAGAGATGATAGCTTGTGAGATATGTTCACACTGGTAGCCTATCAATCGTTGTTGTCATTGTGCAAATTTTTCAAGTGACCATATTTTTGAAATTCCACTGAGTAACTTAGAGAGCTGAAGGATGCTTTGCTACTGCTTTGTTTGGATGTCCCTTGTGATCACTACCCATCTTATAGAGTATATAGTATAAACATCCACAGGAAGAATCATCTGAAGAAAAATGTCAGTGAGACTAAGAGGGAGAAAATTGACTTGAGTTCCCTAATTAAAAATGACACAATTTTAAATAGATACTTAAAACTCTATTCAGCACAGAGTGTTCTTACATACTATGCTTCTTAATCCTTGTTGTTGTTGTTGTTGCTACTAGTTTTGAAATTGTTAGTACAATTTGATTGGATTATAAAGAAATGATGTGGGATTATCTTTGTATGCTGTGAATACCATTGGTTAATAAAGAATTTGTTTCAGTCAGTGGCTTAACAGAGTAGATCTAGACGGGGAAAACTAAACTGAATGCTGGGAGAGAGAAGGTGGGGTCAGTAGAAGCCATGAAGCCCTGTCAGAGCCAGATGCAAGATGGAACTTTACCTGGTAAGCCACAGTCATGTGGCAATACACAAATTAATGCATATGGGTTAGTTAGGATATAAGAGCAAGCTAAAAATGTACTTAAGCTATTGACCACACAGTATTGCAAATAATATGGTTTCTGTGTGATTATTACAGGTCTGGGCATGATAGAAACCTTCTATAACACATTGGCACTCCAACATGTGCTAGCTAAATCCATATAAAACCTGAGAGGTATTGGAAAGGAATTCTACACACTAAAAAGCAAGTTTAGCCACTTTTTTTTCCGGTGGGCTCTGCTTGCTGGCAGCATGCTGAAGCTCCTTTAAGAGAGGTTTTCCTGATTCAGTGGTAGCAAAAAACAAAACAAAACAAAAAACCCACGCAGTTGCTAAATGGCAGCACAAACCACTCTGGCTCTTTCAGTAGGCAGAGCACTTGAAAGGCATTCATGGGCCTGGGTGCTTGTGTGCTCACTAAAGGTTGGGAGGAAAGTAGATGAGACTATGTCCATGGCTCTGGAATCAAGTCTACTAGGCATGCACAAGTAGGAGAGTATGGAAATAGAGATGCCATGGAGCCTTCAGTAGAGAAAGACAAAAGTTACCAGTAGGTCATCAGCCTCACAGTACAATATACAATAATGGAAATAGGTTAATTATAGATGTAAGAGCTGGCTAGAAATATACCTAAGTGATTGGATAAGCAGTGATTTAATTATTACAGTTTCTGTGTGGTGCTTTCGAGAGTCGGAGTGTCCAAGAAATGAGCAAGCAGCCTCCTACAACAAAGAAGTTTAATGGTGAATGAGCTGAACAATTTCTAGTACATCATTTTGCTCAAACTTCACACCCTACTGAATACACATGATAAAATCTTCATAGAAATGCAAACATAACTAAATGATATCCTAAAGAAGGGATAAAAATAAAATCTGAATATAAAAAACATATAAGACCCCATAAAAACCTGAGCCATTCCTTCTCTCATCTGGACACCAAATACATAATTGGGTGTAGGTTTATATCTTCATTGAAATTATACAGTAACTTTAATTATCAAACTCAAACAGAAAGGAAGTAAGTCAAATTCAGTGTCTCTATTGTAATTCACAATTTAAAAACAGGTTTTTGCGTGAATTTTGTAAAGTTATTTTTTATGTGCCAGTATTTTCAGAACTAGTAATTATCTTCAGTGCCTCCTGGGATTCTATAGTAAACTAAAGCGAATCACTTTAGTAAAATAAAGCAAATGCATGGAAATACATCACTATAACAGTTGTTAAGGCAGAATAATGACTAAGTTGATAACTCATTAGCACTTCAAAAGAAAATCCAGGAAGGTAGACAGGCAAGTTTGTTCCTAGGCACAAACATGGTTTCCAGACACATAGTGAATAAAGGAAACAATAATGAAAGTCTAACATGGCTAATCTTGCCATCCAACTTTCTCTTGGTATCCCCTGTCTCTACTCTCCAAGAATGGAATTACAGATGGGCTGCCCCCTCAGCATTTTTTTGATTTCCCTGTCATCAAAAACTCAAATTCATGTTTTTGAGTCATGTGTTTTAACCACTTAAGTGTTTTTTGAACAAGAAAGCTTTTGCTGTTAGTATAAGAGGCTACACTTATAAAATTTTGAGGGACTGCACACCTGCCTTAGTGAGAAAGTTAATGGTACAAAAGGAAGAAGACCTAAGTTTGGATCCCCAAAACCTATGAGAAACAGTAGTGGGAGTCTGTGGCTATAATTCTATTTCTGGATAGGTAGAGACAGACAGATTCCGAAGACCATTGGTTGGCCGTTCAAGCAAGCTAAAGCAGAGCACTTCATCTTCATTGAAAGACTATCTCAGGCTGAGCAGTTCTTCCCAGAGAGGTGAGTGGGTGCTAGCCTGGGCAGCCTGCCTGCCTGTCCGGGAAGGGAGCACAGCCCTCCCCGCCTCAGCTTCTGCGGCAGGGTCTTTGGTGTTCCAAGGGACCCCTCCCCTCCCCCCACTGCTGCGGGCCCTTTGTCTCCTGAGTCCTGGGAAGACCAGCTAGCCCTGTTGCCCTGCTGAGCAGTTCTTCCCAGAGAGGTGAGTGGGTGCTAGCCTGGGCAGCCTGCCTGCCTGTCTGGGAAGGGAGCACAGCCCTCCCCGCCTCAGCTTCTGCGGCAGGGTCTTCAGTGTTCCAAGGGACCCCTCCCCTCCCCCCACTGCTGCGGGCCCTTTGTCTCCTGAGTCCTGGGAAGACCAGCTAGCCCTGTTGCCCTGCTGAACAGTTCTTCCCAGAGAGGGCTGAGGAGCTCTATCCAGAGAGTGCTGTGAAGTCCTACCCAGAGAGTGCTGAGGAGTTCTATCCAGAAAGTGCTGAGGAGTTTCATCCAGAGTGGAAGAGATGGGCAGGCGCCAATGCAAGAATTCCTCCAACAACCTGAAAGGCAACATGACACCGCCAGAATCCAGGGAGCTCGAAACTAGAAGAATTGAACACCCTACGCCAGAAGAAATAGAAGAAATTGACTCTAAGCGCTTCTTTATGAAAATAATAGAGGAACTTAAACAGGAGGTGAAAATCTGCCGTAAAGAAATGGAAGATAAGTATAACAAAAAAATTGAGGAAATGAGTAAAGAAATGGAAGAGAAGTATACCAAAAAGTTTGAAGAAATGAGTAAATCCGTAAATGAAATTCTGGGAAACCAAGAAAAAACAATCAAACAGGTAATAGAAACAGTTCAAGATTTGAAAACTGAAATGGAGTCAATGAAGAAATCACAAACCGAGGGCCGGCTGGCTATGGAAAATCTGGGTAAACGAACAGAGACTTCAGAAACAAGCTTAACCAATAGAATACAAGAGATAGAAGAAAGAATCTCAGACCCTGAGGACACCATAGAGAAATTAAACACTCTGGCCAAAGAAAACAGCAAATCCAACAAATTCTCATCACAAAACATTCAGGAACTGTGGGACACAATAAAAAAACCAAATCTAAGAATAATAGGAGTAGAAGAAGGAGAAGAATTGCATTTCAAGGGTCCAGAAAATATACTCAACAAAATTATAGAAGAAAACTTTCCCATCCTAAAGAACGATATTCCTATGAAGGTTCAAGAAGCATACAGAACACCGAATAGACTGGATCAGAAAAAAACATCCCCTCGTCATATAGTAATCAAAACACAAAGCATTCAGACTAAAGAAAGGATATTGAAAGCTGCAAAGGAAAAAGGTCAAGTAACTTATAAAGGTAAACCTATCAGACTTACACCAGACTTCTCTATGGAAACCATGAAAGCCAGAAGGTCCTGGACAGAGGTACTGCAGAAACTAAGAGACAATGGATGCAAACCCAGACTACTTTACCCAGCCAAGCTATTGTTCACTATCAACGGAGAAAACAAAATATTCCAGGATAAAAACAAATTTAAACAATACGTAGTTACTAATCCAGCCTTACAGAGAATACTAGAAGGAAAATCACAACCCAAGGAATCCAACATTCCCAACACTGCCTACATTAACTCAGACATCTAGCGACCCTCCACAAGCACAACTCAAAGAAGGAAAACACATACACGCTACTACCCAAAAAAATGACCGGAGTCATCGATCACTGGTCATTAATATCACTTAATATCAATGGTCTCAACTCACCTATAAAGAGGCACAGACTTAGAGATTGGATACCAAAACAGGATCCAACATTCTGCTGTCTACAAGAAACACACCTCAACCACAAAGACAGACACCTACTCAGAGTAAAGGGTTGGGAAAAGGTTTTCCAAGCAAATGGACCTAAGAAACAAGCGGGTGTGGCCATTCTAATATCTAACAAAATCGACTTCAAACTAAAATCAATCAGAAGAGATGGAGATGGACATTTCATACTCATAACAGGAACAATTCATCAGGAAGAAGTCTCAATCTTGAATATCTATGCCCCTAATATAAAGGCACCCACATATGTAAAAGAAACTCTTCTAGAACTCAAGGCAGTCATCAAACCACACACACTAATAGTAGGAGACTTCAACACTCCTCTCTCACCAATGGACAGGTCAATCAGACAGAAACCTAACAGAGAAATAAGAGATTTACTGGAGGTACTGAATCAAATGGACTTAACAGACATCTATAGAACACGCCACCCAAATAGGAAAGAGTATACGTTCTTCTCTGCAGCTCATGGAACCTTCTCGAAAATTGACCACATACTTGGTAACAAAGCAAACTTCCACAGATACAAAAAAATATTAGTGACCACCTGTGTCTTGTCAGATCACCATGGATTAAAATTAGAATTCAACAACAATGGTACCCCCATGAAGCCAACAAACTCATGGAAGTTGAACAGTCAACTACTAAATCACCCCTGGGTCAAGGAAGAAATAAAGAAAGAAATTAAAGTCTTTCTTGAATATAATGAAAACAAAGACACAACGTATTCAAACCTATGGGACACAATGAAAGCAGTGCTAAGAGGAAAGTTCATAGCACTAAGTGCCCACCTAAAGAAAACAGAGAAAGCACACATTGGAGACTTAACAACACACTTGAAAGCTCTAGAAAAAAAAGAAGCTGATTTACCCAGGAGGAGTAGAAGACTGGAAATAATCAAACTGAGGGCTGAAATCAACAAAATAGAAACACAGAAAACAATTCAAAGAATCAATGAAGCAAAAAGCTGGTTCTTGGAGAAAATTAACAAGATTGACAAACCCCTATCCAAACTAATCAAACGGCAGAGAGAGAACTTGCAAATTAATAGGATCAGAAATGAAAAGGGGGACATAACCACAGACACAGAGGAAATACAGAGAATCATTAGATCTTACTACGAAAGTTTATATGCCACAAAGTTGGAAAATGTAAAAGAAATGGACATTTTTTTTAGATAAGTACCATATACCAAAGTTGAACCAAGACCAGGTGAACAATCTAAATAGACCTGTTAGTCGTGAAGAACTAGAAGCTGTTATCAAAAATCTCCCTACCAAAAAAAGCCCAGGACCAGATGGTTTCAATGCAGAATTCTACCAGAACTTCCAGGAAGAGCTAATACCTATACTCCTTAATGTATTCCACAATATAGAAAAAGAAAAGTCACTGCCAAACTCCTTTTATGAAGCTACAGTCACCCTAATACCAAAACCACACAAAGACACAACCAAGAAAGAGAATTACAGGCCAATCTCACTCATGAACATCGATGCGAAAATTCTCAATAAAATACTGGCAAACCGAATCCAAGAACACATTAGAAAAATCATCCATTATGATCAAGTAGGCTTCATCCCAGAGATGCAGGGATGGTTCAACATACGCAAATCTATCAATGTAATCCATCATATAAATAAACGGAAAGAAAAAAATCATATGATCATTTCATTGGATGCTGAAAAAGCGTTTGACAAAATTCAACACCCTTTTATGATAAAGGTGTTGGAGAGACTGGGGATACAAGGATCATACCTAAATATAATAAAAGCAATATACAGCAAGCCGACAGCTAACATCAAATTGAATGGAGAGAAACTCAAAGCCTTTCCACTAAAATCAGGAACACGACAAGGCTGTCCACTCTCTCCATACCTCTTCAATATAGTGCTTGAAGTTCTAGCAATAGCAATAAGACAACATAAGGGGATCAAGGGGATTCGAATTGGAAAGGATGAAGTGAAACTTTCGTTATTTGCAGACGATATGATAGTGTACATAAGCGACCCCAAAAACTCTACCAAAGAACTCCTACAGCTGATAAACACCTTTAGTAACGTGGCAGGATACAAGATCAACTCCAAAAAATCAGTGGCACTCCTATACACAAAGGATAAAGAAACGGAGAGGGAAATCAGAGAAACATCACCTTTCACGATAGCCACAAACACCATAAAATATCTTGGGGTTACTCTAACCAAGGATGTGAAAGACCTATTTGACAAGAACTTTAAGCCTTTGAAAAGAGAAATTGAGGAGGATACCAGAAAATGGAAAGACCTCCCCTGCTCTTGGATTGGGAGAATCAACATAGTAAAAATGGCAATTCTACCAAAAGCAATCTACAGATTCAATGCAATCCCCATCAAAATCCCATCAAACTTCTTCACAGACCTTGAGAGAACAATAATTAAGTTTATATGGAAAAACAAAAAACCCAGGATAGCCAAAACAATCTTATACAATAAAGGAACTTCTGGAGGCATTACTATCCCTTACTTCAAACTCTATTACAGAGCTACAGTATTGAAAACAGCTTGGTATTGGCATAAGAACAGAGAAGTCGACCTATGGAATCGAATAGAAGACCCAGATACTAACCCTCAAACCTACGAACACCTAATTTTTGACAAGGGAGCTAAAGGTATACAATGGAAGAAGGAAAGCATCTTTAACAAATGGTGCTGGCATAACTGGATGTCAACCTGTAGAAGAATGAAAATAGATCCATATCTATCACCATGCACAAAACTCAAGTCCAAATGGATTAAAGACCTCAACATCAATCTGTCCACTTTGAACCTGATAGAAGAGAAAGTGGGAAGTAGTCTACAAGATATAGGCACAGGAGGCCACTTCCTAAGTAGGACCCCAGCAGCACAGACAATAAGAGAAACAATGAATAAATGGGACCTGCTGAAACTGAGAAGCTTCTGTAAAGCAAAGGACACTGTCAGTAAGACAAAAAGGCTGCCTTCTGACTGGGAGAAGATCTTCACCAACCCCTCATCAGACAAAGGTCTGATCTCCAGAATATACAAAGAACTCAAGAAACTAGACACTAAAACTCTAATTAACCCATTTAAAAAATGGGGTACTGATCTGTACAGAGAATTCACAACAGATGAACTTCGAATGGCCAGAAGACACTTAAGGTCATGCTCAACCTCCTTAGCGATCAGGGAAATGCAAATCAAAACCACTTTGAGATACCATCTTACACCTGTCAGAATAGCTAAAGTTAAAAACACCAATGATAACCTATGCTGGAGGGGATGTGGAATCAGGGGAACATTCATCCATTGTTGGTGGGAATGCAAACTTGTGCAGCCACTTTGGAAATCAGTGTGGCGGTTTCTCAGGAAACTGGGAGTCAACCTCCCTCAGGACCCAGCAATTCCTCTCTTGGGAATATACCCTAGAGATGCCCTATCTTACCACAAAAGCGTTTGTTCAACTATGTTCATAGCAGCACTATTTGTAATAGCCAGAACCTGGAAACAGCCTAGGTGCCCCTCAATAGAAGAATGGTTAAAAAAGGTGTGGAACATATACACATTAGAGTTTTACTCAGCGGTAAAAAATAATGACATCTTGAATTTTGCATGCAAATGGATAGACATAGAAAACGCTTTACTGAGTGAGGTAAGCCAGACCCAAAAAGAGGAACACGGTATGTATTCACTCATAAGTGGATTCTAACCATAATTAAAGGTCTTTGAGCCTATTATTCGTGATCCTAGAGAAGCTAAATAAGAAGACGAACCTGATGAAGATTATTTACCTATCCGCCAGGAGGTAGGAAATAGTCAAGAGTCCCAGGTAACCTTGGGTGCATGGGGGAGGGGTGGGAGGGTTGATGGAAGGGGAGAGGGTTAGAGAGAAGGGAGTAGGGGAGGAATGGAGAAAGCTCGGTTGACCGGGATGGGGGGAAGGGAGGAAGGATGAATGTGGGATCAGGGAAGAATATATTTCAACTAAGGGAGTCATATTAGAGTTTATAGGAAACTTGATTATATATGGGATCCCAGGTCCAAGGAGAGATCCCCAGATTGTTCTCTGGACAGAGGAGGGGGTGCCTGAACCGGCCTTGGCCCGTGACCATACTGATGAATATTTTGCTTATCACCATAGATCCCTCATCTGGCGTTGGATG
The DNA here is from genome assembly GCF_982192425.1 of Myodes glareolus. NCBI lineage: Eukaryota > Metazoa > Chordata > Mammalia > Rodentia > Cricetidae > Myodes > Myodes glareolus. The sequence continues at coordinate 26,923,107 of NC_142043.1, read as the reverse complement.
ACGATACAGATGGAGGCCCGCGTTGGAGCACCGAACTGAGCCCCCCAAGATCCAAACGAGGAGCAAAAGGAGGAAGAAAATGACGAAGGACTGCGAGGGATACTATCACCCACTGATACAAGGGGTCGGATCTAATGAGAGTTTACCAAGGCCAGATGGACCGTGACTGAACGAGCATGTGATCCAACCAGATTCTCTGAATGTGGCCGGATTTTCTGAATGTGGCTGGCCTGCAGTCTTTCCGAGAAGCCATTGACAATGACACTGGGACTGGTTTCCTCTGCATATACTGGATTTTTGGGATCCAGTCTGTTTGGATGCTCACCTTCCTGGACCTGGAGTGAGGGGGGAGGAACTTGGACTTCCCACCGGGCAGGAGACCCTGACTTCCCTAGGGGACAAAGAGGGAGGAGGAGAGGGAGGGGTGGAGTGGGAGGGCGTTGGGAGGAGGGGCGTAAATGGAAACTTTTTATAATTTAATAAAATTACAAAAAAAAAAGAAAGACTATCTCAAAAAATATGACAGAGAACTGATACAACAGATGCTAAACTTTGCACATTTAAATACTCACATGCCTACACAAGGGCACATGTTCAAATGAATGTGTATACACACACACATGCACATACACAGGCATGCACACAAACACACATTTTAAGGACAGAGCACGTTTAATTTTCTTTATTATATAGACAGTAAACACCCCACCACTCGCTTCCAACTCATAAAACACCAGAGCTTCTAAATGGAAATTGAAGTTATATAAATGCACATGTTCCAATAAGAAGAATCTACTATCTTAAAAGATGGACTGAAGATGATAAACACCTGTTGAAGGTGGTCTCCAGCCTGGATGCTTTCCATTCTATAGTGTTCTTCCAGCTGAATCTAGTGCATGCAGGTTAGAAGATGATTGTGTAATTGCCTATAAGTAAAGAGCTAAATTACAAGCTTTGGCAATTCAAGAGTGTCTACTGTACCTTATAAAAATAATATAAAAGTTATAATCATACATAAACTTACTGTGTGCTTATAACTTTAGTTTTAAAGTAATCTATTGTATTATATTAGTCAAAAAGAGTCTGTGGTCTCTGACAGTTAAAAACAAGCTAACAGATTAATTCTATACAGAGGACTGCAGTAATGCAGAGGGAACAGCTGGTGCCTGTCTTCCATCTGGAAGGCTGGAGGCTGGATGGGGCAAATAGCAGGGTAAGGATGGAGGTAGCAGATGGATAGCCTCAGGATTTCTCCTGGGCCAAGCAGAAATAGCAGAGGTTGAGCCAGCCTGAGTGGATTGAATGTGTCCTGACAAGCAAGATGATGGCTTACCAAGGCAGAAGAATCTCAGCAGAAATGAATACAGACCCTTCCTGTCCAAAGCCAAAATAGGACAGCTACACAAAGCATGACCGTCCAAGGAGAACTGTATGGAGAGACAGGAGAGAATCAAAGACTATGTAAAGGTTAAGCCTCTTCATGAGTGATTTTGATTGGATCATCACAAAAATTTTAATACCTTTCTTTTCTTGATATGTGTGAGTAAACCTTAGGCACAAATTGGCCACAGATTCTGTCACTTACAGTATAAAAAGTACATTTTATAGAATATTCTACCATTAACCAAATATTTTTGAGTATGGGTACACAGAGAGATGTAAAGAAAACTTCTGAACAGTGTGTCTTGAAGTAGTTGAAATTATACAGCTACTAAATACCAAATCACAAAGGTGATCATTTGTTACCATAAAAATTCTATTTTGCTTCCATTCACATTCATCCTATAGCTTCAATGAACTTTACCTAAACCAACATAAATATAAAAATCTAATTGTTTAAAATATATATTTTTGTGGTTGTGGCTTGTTTGTGTATTTCACTTTGGTAAAGCCTAGCTCATAAATAATACTTTGGAAAGTAAAAGTAAAGAATTAAGAAATAACACCCAGTTGGTAGGGTTATTTGCTTTGTAAAGAAGCAAGAGTTTTCTCTATGTTACTGAAGAAAATAATATTAATATAGGCAACTGTGGGTGTCCAAGTTCAGAGAACAATTTGTGTATCTTGTGAAGGAGTGTTTAGAGTCTTTAAAGGTATGTTATAATTTCACCATCCAAGTTAACCATGTGAATGCACAAAAAAACAAAAGGAATATAGCCATGCACAACTTTGAATCAACTGGAAAAATATTAATGCCTAATTCTAATCTAATCATAATTATGACAAAGTTTCCACTGCATCTTGTGTAAATTGGTTCACTAAAATATTTTTAATGACTGTTTTAATCCATTTTTGTTGTTTCATAAAGAACTCTGGTAGCTTGATACTCTCATGACTGAGCATTTAAACTCCTGGAGAAGTCAGTGTTTGCTCAGCCTTCTGTGAAGACTTCCTTGCTGAATTGCAACATGGTCGAAGATACCATATTGGTGAGAATTGTTAGAAATTCAGTTTCCTTATCTTGTAACATTATTATGTACTGGCAGAGGCTTCACCCTATATCTGATCTAATATTTATTTTTTTTCCAAAATAGCATTGGAAGGTTGTCATTCTACCTCTACCATGGGAATTTGTTTCTTCAGCTCAAAAATGGTAATTTATTTTCAGGTTAATGCTACTGTGAGGTCAGAGAATTTGAGCTTATTTGTCCTCTTTCAAAGTTGTTGACAACAGATGTGGTTACAAAAAGAGATTCTGACCCAGGATGTGGTTAACTAGTATTGAATAAAGGTGTATATATTCTACCTAGGCCAAAAATCAGAGAATTTAAATCTATTCCTTATATCATGTTAATGATATCTGTTGCCTCCCCTCTCCCCTTTAGGACTGAAGTATATAAACATGTGGCAAATAAAAGATTCAGGATTCAGTATTCACTGAATTTCCTTCTGGAAGCTATTCTGTTTTTTCTGCCTCATATTTCTCTCATATCTCTGTCTCTTTTACTTAATATTTATAATCCTCATTCTCCTATCCTGAAACACACAAGTTTTATCGAGGCTGGTCTTTAACATGCTACCATTCTAAAACATGAGAAAGCATTTTGCTCCCCAAGAGAGGCACTTACCCACAGAAAAGCAGGATTGAATGGTATTTGTAAGATTTATGATTAATGAATCACCTTTGCTCACAACTTTATGACTTTAAAAGACAGAGCCTAAGATTTATATTCATTGCCTTTTCTTTTAATCCATCCATTTTAATAATATTTTTTGAATTTTGAATTTTTCCTCCAACAATTCTTCATCCTATGTATGTTCCTAAGGTTTGTTCTTGTTGTAAGTGTACCCACCATCAAATCTCATGTGTGAGTAATGATCTATGTTTATAAATAAACCAAGCAAGACTATAGGTATTTAATGATACCTCAAAGGCCTCTGGACTTTTGTTTGCAGTGGTGTTTTCTTGTCTTTATTTATGATTCATAATGAAGTCTACAATAGGACAATGACAGAAAGAATAATTTCTGTTGCTTCTGATGCATCATGTTCAAATGAAGTAGAGATTTGGCTATTTGACTGAACTCTTTTACTTCTATATTCTACTCCTTAGAACTATAAATATATTTCTTGTTCGTTCTTACAAGAGAAAGAGGAATTTTAAAGTGATCTTTACCTTTAGCTACAAAGTGAGTTTTGAGGCCAGCTTAGGATACATGACACCATGCCTTGAAAAAACAATACAACAATTGTTGCTCATCACTACATGGAAGTAAGAATTCGGGCACAGCCTTTCTTGTCTGGAAACTTATTTTAATCAATATTACATCAATTGTATCATACAACATATAAAATTGATATGTTAATTATTAATTCTACATCCTTTCCCTTAGAGTCCAGGCCCCATAAGGGAAAACATAACATCTACTCATAGCAGCAAATCCATGGAAGCTGATAAAAATCACAGACTGAACACAAACAAAGAATCAATGGTCATTTTAATATTTTTACCAACAGCTTTCTCTGTGTGGAGTTGGAGACAACGAACTATATCTCCACCTCCTGTTTATAAAAGTGTTAATTTGTTACCTAAATCACAGAATCATTCAAAGAAAATTACAGCAGGAGTCCCTAAAGTCTTCACAAGTCAGTATTAAATGAATTCACATTTGCATCTTTAAATGCTGTAATTAGTATATGCACAGCAAACCTCCATTTTTATCAACAGAAACACAACTTGTAAACTAAAACATTTTCATATTTGTAGCTTTGAAAATAAATAGATGAGTTTTTGTTTTAGTTTCAGTTTTCTGTTTAGTAATTTGTTTTCTTCAAAATATTTATGCTTTTGTGAACAGTAGATTCCAACATAATGTAGCATAGCATTTTGTTTTGGTACTGTGTTATGGGTCTCTAGAGAAACAGAGATGACAGAAAATTGTGTGTGTCTGTGTGTGTGTGTGTGTGTGTGTGTGTGAGAGAGAGAGAGAGAGAGAGAGAGAGAGAGAGAGGGCAATAGACATAGAGACAGAGAGAAAGAGAGAGGAGAATCTTCAAGATACATTGGAATGTCAAGGAAATAGGCTTTAATACCAAGATGCAATGCGCCAGCCAGAGTGAAGGCAAGCAGGCAAAGAACAAAATTTGCTTTTGATTTATATAGTCTCTGTTCAGACGATGTGCCTCAAATTTAGTGTAGATCTTTTGAGATCATATGATCTAGACTTAAGGCAGACCTTCCTACCTCAAAGTATCTAATCAAGAAATAGGTGGAACAGGTGCTTTGCTTTCAGGTAATTCCTGATGTCATCAAGTAGATAAACATGTGGGAAGGACAAAGTCACAGGGCATTTCAGAGTTTATTTCTATCAACCTTATTTTCAACTTTTTAAACTAAATTAAAGTGGAAATGAATTTACATAAGAAATTATGGAGCTAGGGTTTTATTCTATTTTATTATGTTTTTTTTAAAAAAAGGCTTTCCAAGGTGTGTGAATCAGGAAAACCATTCTTGCTACTGCCTGACCTAAATGTATCAACATAGATTCTTTCTGTTGTGGTATAGGCAAACTGCTTTTGAAACTTCCGACAAACTTGGTTTTTGTTTGTTTGTTGGGGGGGGGGGCTTAGTAAATATTTATGTTTTAATTTACTCCCATGTATTCAAATGACATTTTAACTGCTTCCTTGAAATGATACTTTATCTTTCAGTCATATTATTGAAAGGCATTGTGCTGATTTTTATTAAAATAATGCAAGAAAACAGGCCTAGACAACCTTGGAGCCATGGGATAAAGCACAGATCACAATAGCTATAACTGCCAAAGGAAAACATTCTAAATATAATAATATTTCTTCCATTGACTCTGATGACCTCAACTATAGCAGATGATAACACTCCAATTTAACCAATTGAAGACAGACTGATTAATTGGTTTTCTACAATTCAAAGGAAAATATTTACTAAGTGTAAAGGAGAACCTGCATGTCATTGTGAGACTGATTGTTTTTAAGTAACTGTTGTCACCTTTCAACAGGAGACAACATCTGGTATGCAAGAAAAAACACTTCTCTACTATGTCCCAGCTCACAGAAAAACATATGAGCAAAAGCCTGAATATATATGTGACAAGCTTAGGTGTTTTGCTGGAGTATGAAAATTAAATTGTCATTGTGCCAAAGACATATAGAGAATATTTATTACCAATGGATGTCAGTACATTTATGTAGAATTTGGATACTTTCTGGGTGCAAATCAAAGGTTGTTATGTGAAAAGAACCAACGATTAATTACCTACTTGAAAAGTAATTCTGAAAGTAAATATCAAGGCAAACCAATGAAAGAAAATTATATCAGTCCTTTTCCAGTTGTACACCAAATTCATTTTCCCTTATGAAAACAATAATCAAGGCAGGTGTGATAGTTAAGATGGTAAGATGCGTGCCACAGAAACATGAGTTATGAAAATTGTTTCAATTCTCAGAATTCATTTTTTTAAAAGGATAAAACATAATATATGCAATTTTGTATATGGTATTCACAAAATTTTTATTAATCTTTCTTTTCTGGGATTGTGTTGCTTCTTATCAGAGCCAAAGATCACCTCAATAAATACCAGATAAGAGACTGAGATTCCCACTTTTAAGTTGTTTAACCAAGATCATCAAAGAAACATTCAAAACATACAGCCTATTCCTATTGCTGAAGAAGCATACATGGACTACAGAAACAGGACCTGGAAACCCTTGTTCTGGAAATGTCTGAATACTCCATTCATGAGGACTACCTTTCATAACATAAAACACAATCGCAAAATCCAAACTTCCAATGAAGAGAGGCAACCAATAGTCCTACCCAGTTATGACCTCTATGAACATTATCAATAATGAGCATGATTAAATAACACTAAGTGAACAGTCTTGTCACGCTTCTCTTGTTGGTAACAATATCTATCTACTTAGACTTAAAACTTGCTCAACAAAAGCAAGTCTCCTAGCTAACTACTCAGTGCTAATGAAGTCATGGCTATTAGAAGGTAATCTACAATCACTAATTTATTAAACCAGTATAATTCCTAACCAAGATATATAAATATTTGTTCTTATACCTAAAGATAGCTGTAGTCATTATCCTCATAAAAAAAGTTCTCTGTGCAACACAGACAACTATAGAATACAATAACCAATCAAAATGAAGATTTATGAAGCTCTTCCCCAGTGGATATATCTACAAAGCAATCTTGAACATAAAGTTCAGGGAACATGTCATAGGGTGGGGTAGAAAAACTGAAAGATCCAGAGTATTGGAAAGTTGTTTATTCTTAATCAGATTGTGTCACAGTAATATCAGAAGCTACACCCATAAAATCTCACTAGCATGACCACAGATATGTGAGTTAAACAAGGATGATATCCCACCCAGCTCATGCAAACATGAAGGTCAAAAAGCCCGTGAGGCCTCAACCCTACAGAAAAATAAAGCAACTAAAAAAGCTGGAAATGAAAGAGAGGTGATTTTTATCAGTGAAGAACTGACCAATTGTTTGTCCAGTGCCAAATCATCAGTCTTGAAAATATACTTACAGAAAACATATGGACTAAGCAGGCTATAAATATGAATATGTGTGATATACAATCACATATATTGCTATATATTAACTGTTATTGCATAGATATGTAGATAGATAGATAGATAGATAGATAGATAGATAGATAGATAGATAGAGATAGATAGATATAGATATGCAGGCAACTGCAATTAAAGTAAAGTGGCCTTGAAGGAGAGTAGAGAAGGTGATATACAAATGTTTGGGGTTTTGAGGGAGAAAAGCGAAGGGAGAAATACAATAATATTTTGACTTAAAATTAAAAGCTTAGAATGTTGCTGTGAATTTTCAGCCCAGTGCAGAGAAGTTAGAATCGGGAAGATCCTTAAGGCTATTGCCAAACTTAAGAGGTGTGTTCCAGATCTATTAAATATCTTGTCTAATAAATTAAGGCAGATGCCTCATGAGGAAAGACACTCAAGTTTGTCCTCTGGCATTCCTATGCACATAGACTTATATACTTCATACAAACACACCATACGTAAGTATACCTGGGCACACATAAGCCCATAAATAAAAAAAATAGAAGAGTTTTCATTAAAAACAACTGATATTTTACTGAATGCTATGAACTGTACATTTTATGGTTTTACTCTGCTTACTATCTTGCATTATAGATCTGCTTAAGAGTCATCACTAACAACCATTTGATACAGTCGATATTAGGCTGATATGAAGTATCTTCTGGAAATTAAATTAGTCCAAAATTCTTCAATTTAACCTTTGACACATTCTCAGAGCAAGGGCAAAAACCTATCATTGTCTCTACCAATCTAACACAAGAATGATCTCTAGCCCAACTGATGTTATTGTTGCTCTCACACAATCAGAGTGGCACCTCTGTATTCCACATTGCTCTCAGCACTTTTTCATTCTAAGTTCCTAGTAGGATGGCCCGATTCAGCACTGTTTACAGTGTTTAACCACTTATTCTAACCTGAAGTCCAAAAGTCTTCCCAATCCTTCAATAGATAGCTTGGTAAATCCTCTCATAACAATAGCTAAATTTTTCATACCCATTTCATCTTAGTTACTTTTAAAAATATGCTTTCATTCATTTTACATACCAACCACAGTTCACCCAAATCCACTCCTTAGAAAGGGTAAGGCCTCCCATGGAGAGTCTACAAAGCACAAAGCCTGGCACTTTTAGTTGAGGCAGGACCAAGCTCCCTCTGGTCTACATCAAGGCTGAGCAAGGGTTCAGTACAGTACAGTAATGGGTTCAAAAAAGCCAATTATGTACCAGGGATAGATCCTAGTCCCACTGCCTGGGGCTCCACAAAGAAACCCAACTAAACAACTGTGGCCCATATGCAGAGGGCCTAGCTTGCTTTCATGTAGACTCCATAGCTGTAGGTCTAGAGTCGGTGAGTTTCCATGCTCTTGGTTCAGCTGTCTCAGAAAATTTCCCATCATAGTTACAGTTTTTTATTGCTTTGAAGATACACTGTGGTCAAGTCATCTTACAAATGTTTTGCCCTATCTGGGCTGAAATAATGTTTGTTCAAATCTTCCCCCCAAATTATAAATCCTTATTATATTTATATTTGACTAAGTACTAAATTTATCATAATTTAAAGTGTATCATAAGTGTCAGCATGCATATCAAACCAATGTGTAGTAAAATACAGAGGATATATATGTAAATTATGTATTTCATGTTCAATTTATTTATTGTGTATTTTGTCAAGACTATGTAAAAGGAAGAAATAGTACATGTGGATCTGTCTGTATTGAAATGAAGATGTGTTGCTTTGTTCAGGAAAACTATAGAATTAAAAAATGAGTTGGATTGGATTTTGGTATATTGAACTAAAGTCAGTACAATTATTTGAAAACACAATAGGTAGACTGAATAGTTTTAAGAAATATGGTTCCCTAATCTATAAATAATAAACAAATTTTATTATACACCCAGATCAAAAATTCTCTTCACTTTAGATATGAAGGAAGTAGGAAATCCAATGAAAAGACGTAAGCATTTTCCTACCTGTGAATGCCCAAGGGTGTTCATAAATGAGAGGGTAAAATAAGTCTGTTTTCTTGTTTGTTTTTTTGTATTTAAAAAAATAAAACTTCACCATACACATTCATGCCATTATTACTCTAAAGCCTTTCTACTTTTCCTGAAATATTACCCTTCCACTCATCCCATTCTACTCAGCCATACTATTTTTGTATTTTTGCTTTTTTGTATTGAGCCAACTCATTCTTGTACTCAGGTAAAATATTTGCAAAGGCTAGCAAAATCCTATTAAGTTCTTTATTTTTGTCTGTGTTAAACTACTGAAAATGGTTAATGCAGGTCAATACATATCAGGAGCAGAAAAGTACCTTTCCTGAAGTTCACACTGACACATATTTAGTCTTTTCCTGAAGAACTGATGCCAGGTTGTCTTCGACTTTTGGAGGTACTCTAACAGCAAGACTGAATTCTCAGGACTTCCTGATGGCTCTCAGCTACAGCAGGCTGATGGAAGTCAATGAGTCAGAAGAGGAAGAAATATTTTCTGTTTGGACAATGGATATCCTTATTCACTTCCCAAATATTTCCCATGTGTTTTCTCCCTTTCTCTGAAAGAGTCTGATAACATTTAACAATCTTGTCATGGATACAACTATTATTAAATAAAAAAGGAAAAAAGTAGGAAAATTTATCCTTTGATTTATATTTACGATAAAATGCCATAGTTTTGTGGATTCTACTTTTAGATTACTTGTGAGATCATTTCAAATACTCATATAACTTTTTAGAAAAGAACGTTGAGAGAAATAAATTCTAGTTTCAAAGATAACAAGAAGAGAGGAGTGAGGAAGGAATAGAAAGTCAAAAACAGAAAAGTGGAGATAGAGAAAAAAACAGAAAAATGGTAAATGCATTTGTACTTAACTATTTATTTTAGAAATAGAATAAAATAATAGTTCACATCTGATCACAAAACATGATATTAAATCTAGAGCACAGCCATCACCTAAGAGCATTTATAAATCAAGAAAAACTTGAAAATAAAATTTTTGCTAAATAGAAACATATATATGTATATCCATATATATATACACATAAACATACACACAATATATGTATAAAATTATCACTTATTAGGAATTGATTGCTGATATGCATGTCTAACCCAATATTTGAAAATCAATTATTTTAATCTACTATAAGAAAAAAATGTAAAAATAATATTCTATTTCCCCTTCAACTGATTTAGATCTATCATCACTTCAAGTTCTTTATGAAAAATGGTTATATCTTTTAGTTACTTAGGAGCCAAAGGAGACTTCCTCAGCTTTAAAAATTCTTATGAAACCTTTTGAATGTCATTACACGCAATAGTGAATATTAAATGCTTTTCATTTAAAATTATGCATATAGCAAAACTGTCTCAAACTGATCTTCTAGAAAGCACTATTAGAATTTTCGTAGAGACAGTAAACAAGTACAAAGAAAGGTTGAAAAATACTCTAGACATAGTGATCAAAAAGAAAACACTAAAACTTTAAATTACAGATGACAATGTTTCCATAGAAACCGACAAAGTCATAGCACACTAAAAGGAAAAATAAAATAAAATGAAGAATCTTTGAGAACCAAATACATTCAGCAAGGACACAGTAACAAGATAAATGAAATTAAAAAGCAGTCAAATGTGTATATGTTAACAACAACAAATGAAAAAACTCACTGGCCTTTACAAGTGTTTGAAAGAACATGAAGTACTTTGATATAATGCTATGTAAACCCACTGAATGCTTTTCTAAGAGAGTCAAAAAGATACGACACAGGAGAAGTAAGAAGCTCTGAATAAATTCAGCTTTGTACAATATCAAAAGGTTTGGGAGGTTCAGTGATGATACAGTAGTGATTCTTCATGAACTGGTCAATGGAAAATAAAATTATAGTTTGTTTCTATTAGAGTATTTATAAAATTATTTTTCAGAGTTAACATAGAAAAGTAAAGTATATAATTTTCACAGATATCTCTTCAAGCCTAAAAACATCTAAGATTAGGAGTTCTTGGATATCTATATCCTTGTCAATGTTTGGTAGATATGTATAAGAAGAATAGGATTTAAAATTTTTTGATTTCTAAGACTGAAATTTCTAAGTATATGAAAATGACATTGTTCTTAATTTTGGTTTTGATAATGTAAAAAATTTGTTGATTTTATGTGGCTTTACAAAACCAGACAAAAGGAAAAACTCAAATAAGAAAAAACAACTTCACAAGTGGAGCTGAGTTATTCAATATTCACATATAGAGAAATTACAATAGATTTTCATCTCAAAGAATATACAAAATCAAATAAAAATGAATGAAAGATTTAAATGTAGAACAACAATGTAAAAAAATTAGAAGACTGGATGGAATAGGATCTCAAAAAACAGTTTTTCAGGTTTATTATTATTGTTGTTATTATTATTATTAAACTTTTCACCTCTTCCCAAATTCTTCCCCCTCCCTCAATTCCCCCTCCCCCTCCCTCTCCAGTCCAAAAAGCAGTCAGGGTTCCCTGCCCCTTGCGAATTTCTAGGTCCTCCCCACTCCATCCATTTCTAGGAAGGTGAGCATCCAAACAGACTAGGTTCTCACAAAGCCAGTACATGCAGTAGAATCAAAACCCCGTGCCTTTGTCCTTGACTTCTCAGTCAGCCCTCCTTGTCAGCCACGTTCAGAGAGTCCGGTTTGATCACATGCTCCATCAGTCCCAGTCCAGCTGGCCTTGGTGAGCTCTCATTAGATCAGTCCCACCATCACAGTGGGTGGATGCACCCCTCGTGGTTCTGACTTCCTTGCTCATGTTCTCTCTCCTTCTGCCCCTCATATGGACCTTGGGAGCTAAGTCCAGTGCTCTAATGTGGGTCTCTGTCTCTATCTCCATCCGTCACCAGATGAGGGTTCTATGGTGATATGCAAGATATTGATCAATGTGGCTATAGGATAGGGCCAGTTCAGGTGCCCTCTCCTCAGCTCCTCAAAGATGGAAGAAAGGATAAAGTTGTGCATGCCTCAGCTCTGAGGTAACAGCTGCTCTACACAGCCTGAGCTAGTACTCACGGTTGTTTCTGCAGGGACACTCCTGTTGGTACCTTTTGTAAAATAAATGTTGCCTCAATAATTATTTTTGATTAGAAGCAGAAATACCTACCAAGTCAAATGATTTTTCACATTTTTTACAAAATAATTTGTTTATTAATACATCTAAGAACATTTTCATTCAGAATAAATATTAAAAATATATAATTTCTCATAACTGAATGAAAATAAAAAGTTATATTAAAGTATTAGTTTTATTCCTTATTTTTATTAACTTACATTGTATTAGCAACTAAATTTGATGGTTTTATTATTGATCTTGCCAAGATTTTCCCAATGGTTATAAATCCTGTCCTGTTCCTGCTTATTCATAATGTCCACTTACCTGACTTCCATACTCCCATATCCACAAATTTAATTCGTTTTTCTAACATTTTGTGACCCCTAAACTGAAAACATTTCATGCAATATATAAATTAGAAAACTGCCTGAAACAGTTTATAGGTTTGTTTTGTTCTTGCTTCAATGGTGTTATTCATAGCTGTCTTCTAGATCCTATGTCATAGGAATTTATCTTATTTCATCTCTAGGGTTAATGATTTTACTTGCTTTCTAATGTGAGTCCTGAAAGTTAATTTAAATTGAATTTCTTGTAGCAGTGAAGTGGATAGGCCTTTTTATTCTTTAATCTCTGGGTTAAAAAGCAGCATGCTCAGGGCTATGAACCTTCTGTAGATTTTGCTGGGGGCAGAAATAACAGCCTCCATGGCTTCTTGGCTTCAACAAAAACAAAGTCTGCTTTGGGAAAATAGCCAGGAGAATGAGGCTACTACAGAATATTCTGATTATTTATGTGAACTTTCACTTGCAAACTTTTAGATTTCAAACAAATCGACAGACAATGTCAACTTATAAAAACAAAAGAAGCAAACAGAAAAAAAATAAAAACTAAGTTTTTCTAAATTTGAGCCAGTAACTATAATGCATTTATCTGAAATATGCTGATAGATGAGAATTGAATAAAACTAGGTTTCTAAAATTGAGTGCTAAAAGAAAAAAAAAGAAGATAAAATGTGAAAATCCATATTAATATACCAAGATTTATTAATATTAATTTAATAAACATTCATTTTTATTTTTTATATGTCTTAAGCTTAAGGGGTTCAATGTAAATGTTGCTGACAGGAATAAACTTGGAGCGTATGGCATTATATTTGGATGAAGTGTAATGAAAATGAAAGGAAAGAGAAAAAGCTGCTTTAACACAAAATGCATAATGATGCTTTTAAAGAGTCTTTTTCTGAGAGGCATTATTAATTTAGCTTTAGCAGATAATACAAAGAATGACCAATTAAATATAAATTTTAAGCAATTAGAAAGCATTTTGTAGTATATTAAAGAACCAAATATGATGTGGGTTTAGGTAGATCTTATACTTTGTTATATTAACCTTTAAACACTATATGAATCTCACTTTGTCATGTAAAATGGAGAATATTATCATATTTAAGTAATATATATATTATTTTGCAAATGTGTTAAGTAAGAAAACATTTTCTAATTTTTATTTATGTGTTGTATAAAGTGTAGCAAAACACCATAACAAATAATATGTATTACAATATATCAATATATAATAATATATAATTATTTATAAAAATATAAATGGAAAGACAGTATTTATACTTCTAATAGTAACTATAATTTTAAAATATTAATAATATTAACACTTGATTTAATTGAAAACATAAAGAGTATAACAAGAATTCCCGAAGCCTACTCTTACATGCATTTTACATATGTGATCAGACTATAGTCCAAATATTTTATCATGATAGATTTAATTCATGGCAACTAATTACTCACTGTATTAGTGTATTACTCAGGTTTCTTAACAGAAGCAGAGCTGATTTAGAAAATAGACACACACACACACACATTAATATGGGATACATTAGAGTGATTTAGAGAGTATGGTCCTACCATTCCAACAATGGTTGACTCCCTATGGAGGTCCAAGAATCCTATAGTTGTTCAGTCCACAAGGCTGGATTTCTTAACTTGTCTTCAGTACATGCTGGAATTATCCTCTGATGTCAGTGGATGAATAAACTTGACAGCAAATCTAAGGCAAGCAGGCAAAGTAAAATAGGTTCTTGTTTCTGTCTTCTTTATGCAATCTGCCACCAGAAGATGTGTCCCAGATTAAAAGTGGATATTCCTATCTCAAAAGATCTAGATTCAGGAAGTATTTTCCCACTTCAAATAGTTCAGTCAACAAATATCCCCCACTTGGGTTTTATTTAAATAAATACCATGGCACTTGGGTTTTAATTTACCCAGATGTAGTCTGTTTGACAACCAAGAATAGCCATCATACTCACTCCTAAAATAAAAATGAAACCAAAGGATATGATGATGACTATTATCTGTTTGTGAAGTTACTCATTAAAAAAAAAAAAGCCTGTGTTTTAAAAGCCTGCCTGAGAGAAACTCAAAGCCATTCCATTGAAATCAGGAACACGACAAGGCTGTCCACTCTCTGAATGTGGCTGACATGGGTCTCTCTGAAAAGCCATTGACAATGACACTGGGACTTGTTTCCTCTGCATATACTGGATTTTTGGGATCCCGTCTGTTTGGATACTCACCTTCCTGGACCTGGAGGGAGGGGGGAGGAACTTGAACTTCCCACAGGGCAGGAAACCCTGACTGCTCTTAGGGATGGAGAGGGAAGAGGAGGGGGAATGGGGGGAGTGGGAGGTTGTTGGGAGGAGGGCGGAAATGGAAACTTTTATAAATTAATAAACTTTTATAAATTTAAAAAGAAAAAGAAAAAGAAAAAAATTCATGGGCTGAGAGGTGCTATGGTGTTAAAGCACCCGTCCCGCAAGCTGGAGGTTTTGGTTTCAGGTCTCAGCTCCAACCAAAGAAACAACTGTACTTAATTTGCTAGATTGAAATAGGGAGCTGCCTGCAGCAATTTTCTCAAGCTGTTCCTCTGATTACTGAGATGACAATGGGCCTCTTTTTCTCTTGATGTCCATTAAAGAAGATGAGGAAGCCTCTATAAGGGTTACAAGGAATAGACTTTTCACACCAGAATGCACATGTTCACTGGCTCCTCTCTCATTTTAAAACTCTGCCTCCATGATAGAGCCCATACAAAAAGCAAAGCAAGCACATTGGGCGGCATTCCTTTAAGCTGCATTCATAGTAGCTATTGTAATGCTTTCTAATATGATCTTGGTCATGGTGACTGAGTTCTTTAGCCAAGATTTTTAAATGTTTAATTCAGTGTTTCTTCTTCAAAGCCAACAATATTAAACTTAAGTTATTTCTTCAGCTTTTTATTTACCAAACTAAACCTGCTCGTGTCATTCTATTTACAATAAAGTCCTTTAACACTGTGTTTGTCTTTTAAAGTATGATCATGTATATGGAAAAATATTGATACTTTTACAAATAGAATCATGACCAAATTATTTTCAATAATTGTTCATTATAATGGAAAATAATTTCAATTTAAAATAAAAAAATAAATGAATACTAAAGATTTGATAGTATCACTAGAAAGTTTTTCTACACAGAGCCACTTCAAATTTTATAGTTGGTTTCACTTAGAGCCATGTTATTATTTAAAGACATTAGAATCCAAAGGATTGACCATGCAATGTTTCATCAAGAAAAGCACATTTCTTAATTCAAATAACCAATCAAATGCCACATTTCCCAAAGAGAACATTCTATTAAGATTTTAGTAGCTATCGAATCCTTCAGTTTTATATGAACCTAATCATTTTATAGAAACATAATAAGTAAATTTAGCTCAGTAAGTATAAAATAAAGAACAAATATAAGCATTGAAAAAATCTAGAATGTGCACATTATTGAAGTGTTCAATAGCAAAACACCTACAGTTATGAGATTAGAGGGAACAATTAAAGTCACCATCAAACAAAATACTTACTAATAAATTGAAAAATTCCAAGTATGTTTCATTCAAACATCCCTCTTCTTTTAACCATAGATTCCACAATTCATTAACTGAACACTTTCAATTCAATGGGGAGACTTACTATATGATTGTTTTCCTATAATTAGGTCTTTTAACTTTAATAAGATAAATAACTTTGCAGAGAGTGTACACAGTGTGATAAACCATTCACACAACTTTGCATGTAATTTACTTATGACAAAAAATAAAACACTCTTGTGTCCTGCAGCTGACTCAACCCTTGCTTTTTTATGTTTTCCTGGGAATGTGCTCTTTTTGTCACCTCCCTGGTTGAGAATGAAGAGGGGAGAAAAGGAGAAAGCCTGTACTTTTTTGCTATATAGTAGTAATGTTTGGGTTTATTTTATTCTATTTACCTTGAACCCATTTGTAGCTCATGGTACCTGTCAGAATGATGAGCCTATTATTAAAAGGGTCTGCAAAATTCCTTAGACAGCTACTGAGAACTTTCCTGTGGTCACCGGGTATACCATCTAATACAGTCAACTGAGAAACATAGCCACAATAGTATCCTTCTGTTCTTCATGCATAGGACATTACCTCAATTTCTCTGCTAAAATGAGTAATTCTACTTATCAAAAAATATATATGCATATGCATTCTTCCACTTTTATCCATGTGACTCCTTTGGTCACTTCAGTTAAATGCAGAAGTAGCTTCTGATTCCCATATGCTTTGAAGCATGGGGAAAGTCTAGATGTCTGCATTGGAATACTTATTTTCATTCCTTTCCAGCTTTTAGAATAATGACATCATTTCTCCCTTCCTACACACCCCATTGGAAAACACTACTGTATTAGTCAGGGTTCTTTAGATGAACAGAACCTGTACATGTATATACTAACAGCTTAGAGATGGTAGTCCAATTACTCCAACCCTGGCTATCTATCAATGGAAGTTCCAAGACTCAAGTAGTTGTTAAGTCCATGAGGCTGGATGTCTCACTTAGGCTTCAGTGTACACCAGAATCCTGAAGAAGTAGGCTCTAATGCAAGTGAATGAATGGACTTGCCAGAGAAAACAAGAATAAGCAGCAAACAGTAAACAGGCATCCGTCTTCCATGCATGTCCTTTATATGGGCTGCCAACATGTGGTGTGCTCCAGATTAGAGGTGTCTTTTCCCATCTCAAGATTTGTGAGTCTTCTTAGTATAAATGAATTAAGACAAAAAAATCTTTCACAGCCATTTGGATTTTAGTTAATTGTGAATATAATCGAGTTGATAAATTAAATATAACCATCACAAACCCATATTCCCCCTTGATCTTTTTAAAGGGCATGACTTCTTTTTTATATTAAGTATGTTTGCATGTTTATGCATATAGATACATATACTGTATTCAATTTGTATAGTTTCTTTTGTGTACATTTTCCAAGGCTGTCCATTTGGTATTGTTTAAGCAGTTGGTGTACTCAGTATTGGAAGCTATTTTTTTTTCATTGAGTTAAGGCCTCATGGGCTTTTCCTCTCCTCTTTAACATGTCTCTTGCTGTTTTTAAGCTCCAATATAGGCAGTCATGTTGATGAGAGTTTATGTGTGTAGCTTTTTCTATTACTAGGAAATATAATCTCAAAAATAAATCCTTCATCCTTTAGACCTTAACAATCTTTCTGCCTCCTCTCCACATTGTTCCCTGAGCCTTACTTAGGCGCAAGAGTATTTTTGCAGATTTATGTATTGGAACTCAGCTCCAAAATTCTGTATTTTGATTCCTTGTGGTTTTCTGTAATGACCTTTGTCTTTCTTAAAGAGCAATTTTCTCGGAGTGGTAAAGACTATAATTATCTCTGAGTATAAGGACAAATGTTTAGAATAGAGTTAGGAATGTTATCAGTTTAAGAAAGTAGCAGTTATAGGTTCTGCACTATTCAAGATTCCAAAGTTGGAAGCAACATACAGTTCTATCCAGTTACAACACATATGATCCACAAGAGCCAACCAATTAGGCACACTCTTTCAGAGCTCTTTCTTTCTCTTTTCTGTCTGCTCTCATCAGAGCACTCAGTTACAAGAGGCAATATCTTTCCACATTACGCTTATGATTCCAGAAACACTTACCCCTCTGAACTCTTATGAAAATTAGTCAATTTCCAATTACCTCTCTAAGACTCAAAGAACTTATCATTTATAATATCAAAGATGATAACAAATTTTGAGTTACTCTCTTCAAAAGCAGTTCCTAGGGTTTACTACTTATTCCACTGAAACACTTAGTTCCTACTTAAATGGAGACAGTGTGTATCATCATCCTTAATGTGGCCTGTGCTTCACTTACTCTCATTTCCTCTCATTTTTCTTATAAGCCAGACGGTAGGGTTGAGAACCAAAGTGACAGTTGAAATAAAGGTAACATACATCTTTCCACAACTGTAAACATCAAAAATATTCATGAGACTCATGACTGAACAAATTTACTTAATTATTATGTCTTTGTTTCCTGTGAGTATGATCTATTTTTCAGAACAACAGAGTAACTAATCAGTAATTACTAACATAACCTCAGCAATAATGAAATCGCTGTTGTATTAATATACATTTGTCAATATCTCACAAACAACATATACATACATAAATAAATAAATGTTTGAGTTTGGAAGTAATCATCAAAATAAGCTGCTAAGGTCATCAATGTAGTCCAAAAAGATACCTATAAAATGGTTTATAATTTAAAAGCCCCTTATCCTTAATAAACTACAACAATTTCTTCACCACGTTATCAACCTCATATTCTAAGAATTAAGTCATCAATGTTGCATCTTTTAAAAACATAGTTCAAGGTAGTTTTTATGTCAGTGTCAGATGTATGGATCTTGCAAAGGCCTATTCAGCATTCTTTCATGATCAGACAATCTATCAGACTTCAAAATTACTTACTCAGTTTGAATACAATAAAAATGCAGAAGATTACAATTCAAAAAAGAGGAATATAATTTTCCTTTTGAAATTGTTCTAAATGTTATAAAACTCATAATATTAGCTAAAATGAAATTAAAGGTTGATTTAGACAATTATGAAAAATTATATAGACATGGACAGAAATTTCAGAAAATAAAATGCATTCAATTTCTTCATGATTGCCTTTAATTCTCATATAACATAATAGTAGCAGCAGGAATATGCAGATTTTTATAAATTTTATGGGAGAAATATGGTTAAAAACCTTTAATCACCTTTAATAGTGGTGATTTTGACTCCGAAGAAAGAATGGAGAATTAATGCTGGGTGGTGGTGGCATATGCCTTTATTTCCAGCATTCGGGAGGCAGAGGCAAGTGGATCTCTGTGAGTTCAAGGACAGTCTGGTCTACAAAGGCTAGTTCCAGGACAGGCTCCAAAACCACAGAGAAAGCATGTCTCAAAAAAAAAAAAAAAAAAAAAAAAACAAAAAAAACAAAAAGTAAATCAAGCCAAAACAAAACAAAAAAAGAATAGAGAATTGACAAGACAGGCTATTTTAAACAAAAAGAGGATATATAAAACTGAGACTGCAATTAAGTGATTATTTTATTCTACTAATTATTTTTGGAAGACTTTCGAGTTCCAACAATCTCCTTATTTTAGACAAACGTTCTATATCTTTGACAAGACACTATGACCATGGCAATTCTTATAAAGGAAAGCATTTAATTGGGATTTACATGAGTTTTGGTGATTCAGTCAATTATTAGCCTGATAGGAAGCATGGCAGTATTCAGGTATATATGTTGCTGTAGGGTCTGAGAGTTCAAATATGCAATTCTAAAAGTGTTTCTCCCTGGTGACCAAGATTTTAAATCTATGAGCAAATGGAAGCCATTTTTATTCAAACCATCACATCCCTATTTTAAATAACCTCATAAATCATCTAATCTTAACAACAAACCTTTAAATATGGAAGACGTAAAATGTTTCATATATGTATACAAGCATACATATTTGTGAGAAAATGAGTATCTATATGTTTGGGAGTGTGTGACATCTTAGTCTATTTTACAGAATTTTCCTCCTTTTCTAAAGTATAAATATTTTTTTCATTTAAAATTCTCATATTACTTGTATTAGTATGTGAGAAGACTTCATTATTAGTTTTAATGTATTTCTATCATATTTTACATTTCATTTTAAAACTAAAACTTATACTATTTAAGAACACATGGAAATTTCTTATAACTTAATTATATATCATACTATAAAGAAGTCTCAGTAAGTTCCAAATGACAGAATTTACATGCCTAATTTTTTTTCTTTTTTTAATACTTAAAAAATATACCAGTCCATATTTCCACTCTCTCCCCTCCTCCCAGTCCCCTTTCCTCTCTTTCCACAGGCCCTCTCCAGACTCCTCCAACCATAAGGAGGTGCAATGCACCCCTCCCCGTGGAAAGTATAAGGCCCTCCCTCCTACGTCTAGGTTGAGCAAGGTTTACATCCAAAGAGAATAGGATCCAATGAAGTTGGTATATGCAAGTAAAGACACATCCCAGTGTCACTATCAGTGGCCCCTCACTCTGCCCCAGCTGTCAGCCCCCTTCAGAGGGGCTTGGTTGTTCCCATGCTCATTCACTCCCAGTCCAGTTGGCTTTGGTGAGCTGCCATTAGCTCAAGCAAACTGTCTTAGTGGATGAACTTTTCATGGTCTTGAATTTCTTGTTCATACTCTCACTCCCTCCACTCTTCAGCTGGATCTTGGGAGCTCAGTCCAGTGGCCTAATGTGGGTCGTTGCCTCTGTTCCCCATCTGTCGCTGGATGAAGGTTCTATGGTGATATTTAAGATATTCATCAGTCTGACTACAGGATAAGGTCAGTTCAGACACCCTCTCCTCTATTGCTTAGAGTCTCAGCTGGGTTCATCCCTGTGGGTTCTTGGGCATTTTTCTAGAGCCAGGTTTCTTGCTAACTCCATAATGGCTCCTTCAATCAAGATATCTCTTTCCCTGCTCTCATATTTGTCCTTCCTCCATCTCGATCATCCCATTCCCTCAAGCTCTCCTCCATCCCCCATTCCCCCTTCCTACCCTTGCCCTCCTGCTCCCAAATTTTTGTCTGATTCCAATTTCCAGGTGAGTCTATATATGTTTTTCTTTGGGTTCACCTTATGACTTAGTTTCTCTAGGATCCTGAGCTATAGGCTTGTTACCCTTTTTTATGACTAGTATGCACTTATGAGTGAGTACATACCATATTCATTTTTGGGGGTCTGGGTTACCTCACTCAAGATGATGTTTTCTAATTCTGTCCATTTGCTACATGCCTAATTTTTAATTGGACATTTATAACAAAATATAAAACATAATAAATTATTTAAAAGTGAAAATCATGAAATATAAAATCTTTTATTAACATGTGAATAACTATATTTACTTATAATTTTACTCCCCCCAAATTCCACCCAGGTTCTTTCCCATTTTTCCAACCACCTTAACTTATCTAATATCATCTGGACTCTTACTTTTACTTGTATCTTCCAAAATCAAGCAGCCCTGCTCTCTATGTTTTCTCTAGTTGTTAGGATGTGATTTATTTTCTCAAGAAGAAAGCAGTTTAACTTTTATAATAGAATAAAGCACAAATAATGGGATTTGGAGTGAGTGTTCATTGAATATCTCCTATTATATTTTTTCTCCTATACTAATATGTTTCTCTATGTTCTTATTTAGCAATAGACAGTACAATTTCTCTTCTTCTTATCAGAATTATTGGACTCTTAAACAGTCATTCTGGAAGCTGCATCTGGTAAGTATGATTAAATAAAACACCAGGAAATAGTCACTAAAATAGAGGAAACAGTTTTGCTCTAGTGGTTCTGCAATCATAGCATATGTGGCACTTTCCATGTAAAGGATAATTAATAAACTCAAAATTAGATTATTCTGGTTCTGTATTATTAATGGATTATTAGGATGATATGCATAAAACATTTCATAATATGCAAGTGCTATGTATTATAAGAAGCACTACAGTTCAATATTTTAAAACTATATTTATTGTTGTGTCATATATTAATACTATATTTACATTATTCTTCCGATTTCTCCATCTTTTCATTTCCTTCTAATATCATGTCATATTCATGACCTCTTATTCTTTAATTTTAAGGTGTATATACACACTACATTAACATACACACATATCAGCCTACTAAATACCATTTGCATAGGTCAATTATGGATATATTTAGGGTTTCTATTTGGGATTGGATAATGTATGATTGACTCATCTTCAGAGAAGAATAATTATCCCTATGTCAGAAGACATTCGTTGCTTGTGGTGTCAAATAGTTAAGTTCTTGAGAGATTTAACCCTTCCAATTGGTATACTGACTAGTGGTGTCAATTTTCAGGTCTTATTTTGGCAGCCCTAATCCGGGGATTTTATAGGTGCAGCTTCCCTGTCACATATTGAGGGCTCTAGCTGGTATCAGTCTTCCTGATCAACTGCCTTTACAGTCTTTCCACTTTCTCCTTGATGCTCCATGAATCTTCTGCAGGTCATGCTTGAAATATTTATTTTGATTTAGGTGTGTAGTTACACGTGGTGGTGGTGGTGGTGGTGGTGGTGGTGGTGGTGGTGGTGTGTGTGTGTGTGTGTGTGTGTGTTTAAGTTTGTGCTGGTGCCTGTGAAGAACAGAAGATGCCAAATTCCCTGGAGTACAGGTACAAGCGTTTATAAGCCACCTGACAGGGCTTATCAAAACCAAATTTTGATTCTCTCAAAAATCAGCAAGGTCCTTCTCTTCCAGCCATAGAGAATTTTAAAAAGAAATTTTTAATGTTCATAGGACATTAAAATACGCTTTGACCATCATTTGCAGATGAGACTCTTATATTAGAGCTGAGTGCTACATTTTAAATTTCAGATCATTTACTAGTGAGCTTCTAATTCTTTCATTCAGTTCACTTACAAATTCAACTTGATTGGTTAAATATAGATAAGGCAAACTATAAATATTATATATGCTCCTAATTAATATATATTAAAACAAGTATTTTAATATATGACCTAATGCCAGTTTTTCTACCTTGGCATTTTGGATGTTGGTTGTGTCTGGAACTGTTGTCCTGTACATTATGGAATTTTGTGAGTCACTCCTGACATCTTACTTTTTATCTACTGCATTAGACAACTTTCTCAGTTGTATTACCTTTAAAATGCATTCAATCTAGAATAAATGTTCTTTCATGGAAAAAGATGTCACTTCTGGTTGATAGCCTTTGGTCTAGATATCTTATGAAAATTGGGTTCTGAGCAATGGAGTTTATATTGAAAACCCTGAGACCTGAATAACATATAAAGTAACTACTAGAAATGCTTTGAAATATTTGGAAATATGTAATGCAGATTCAAGTATTAAGAATGTTGCTGTATTTAAAAGCAAAATTTGCAGTTCATGAGCAATCTCATCATATGTGTACAAATTAATGATAACTACTGTCTTTACAATCAGTTTAGAAAATGACACATTGCTTTTCATGCTGGACTGCATCTATGACAACGTGAGTCCTGATGAAGAATGAAGACTTGTGGGTTTAACATTGTTTGTGCTCTCCATATGCTGGGAGACGTGTTCATATCTTATCCTCAATCAGCTCGTGCCACTCACCTGTCATCAAGACAGTTTCATTTTATAAATTACAAGAAAGGATGACAAATTTGTCTGGACTAATCTTTCTGGGTATATATGGTGAAAAAAGTCATATTAAAATTTGTTTACTTTTTATATCTATCTCTGTGAAAAAGTCTAACAGTTAGAGACCATTACAGAAAACCACAATCAATCAAAATGCAGAATCATGGATCCTGGCACTAATGGATACATTTATAAAACACCCTTGCACCTAAGTATTCAGGCACATGGGAGAGTAGGGAGCAGAAAGACTGTAAGAGCCAGAAGATCAGGTAGTTTGGCACAAGACTGAATCTTCCAGTAACATCTGAAGTTACAACCATAAAATTTTACTAACGTGACTGACTGTCCAAATACGAGCCGAACAAGGATATCAGTGATCATGCCAATATAGGTGAAGAAAATTTTATAAGGTTCTAACCCTATGCAAAGAACACATGCATAAATAGAGATAAACAAAGTCTGTATGAGATGAAAGAAGTGGTGATGAAGGAAATAGTGTGAAATGGCTGAGTTCCAGAAGATTAGACCTGTCAATACTTTGGCATAGAAAAACGGAAACTCATTGGTCCTTATCCTTCTCTGAGATATATACAGCTAATGGTTTCCTGGGAAGGGAGGAACATTTTGATGTCTATGCTCAGGTAAACAGTCTCTAGGAAGAAAGAGGCAGACAAACAACAGAGAAAAAAGAAACAAGAGCAAAAATGGATTACTTAGAAAAAGAAAATGAAGATGAACAGGAGTGGAGAGGAATGAGATGGGATAATGAAGGGCAACTAGGATATAAACAACTTATGAAATTGCAACAATAAAACACTATATCTAGTGTATATATATATATACATGTATATTAAAATATTTAAAATATACCAAAGCAAAATAGAATTAAAATTAAAACTGAAATGATAAACTATTTTTAATATTATTATCTTTTACAATTCATTTCATTTATTTTAGTTTACTCATATTTTGAATCAACACATGAACATGTTATGGATAAAAATGTATTTTAAAACTTTTTGAGAATTTTTTTCAATGTATTGTAATCATATTCATCTGTATTTACTTGCCTAACTACACCCAGATTTACCCCTATATCCCTACCGCAGTAATTACCTTTCTTATTTTTAGTTTTAAAAAAAATAATTCTACAAGTTCTGTGTGTCCTACTTCATATGCCTATGTAGGGTACTAACCATTTATTACATGGTCAGCCTACCAAGGGCAATGCCCTTAAACAAATTTCATTACCCACAGAAGCTATCAGCTGTTCTTAAGTTAAGGTTAGGGGTTGATGAGACTCTTTAGGCTACATACTGACAGATGGCACATTGATTTTTAGTGGTTGTTATTTTGATGAATAATTATTTATATAACAGCATTAAAGGATAAAGCTCAAGGCTACTGCAGACTTTGCTCAGTGGTTAAGGACACATAGTGGTCTTGCAGAGATCCTATGCCTGTGTCAAGCATCCAGGTGGGGCAGGTCACAACTACCTGAAACTCTGGCTCCAGGTATAGGTCACTGTCCTCTAGTATCTATGGGCACCTGCACTCACAAATGCACATAACCTCACATATATATGAATGTACCCATAATTTGAAAATGAGATAAGTATTATTGTAAAAGATAAAGTTCAGTAGTTTTGAGTGTAAAGGGACAGAGTAAGTGATGTTCTAAAAAGCACTGATCCAAGTCAGTGTGGACACATCTATACACCATCATAACTTAGATACCAACCTTCAAAGTCAGCCTCCTTCTGTACATCCTGCAGGGATTGTGAAGAGTCAGTACTTTACACCAGGAGCTACTGCCTCTTTCTCTCTGATTGCCTGTGAAGTTACACAGTAACAAGTGCTTCCTGTGTGTTATAGCTCCCTACTGTGATTCTCCCTTGGAAATAAATGACAGTCTTCAGGTAATTGGCCTTCTCTAGCCTGTAAAACCCTTAAATTCCATGTCACAGCTTTTTATCCTATTATTTAAATAGACTATGACTAAATATACATGAACCTGATTCATGTGCAGGAGCTATATAAAATTAAATATTGAGTATCCCTCATATATAGAAAGAGGTGGAAAACTTTGAACATTTCAATATCTATTATCTATTAGTATGGACTTTGAAGGATAAACATAAATGAAACAGTAACATAATCTGGAATTTTAAAATATGTTATTTGAGAAAATTCAGTGTGATAGAATACTGACTCCATATAATTAAATCTGTGGATGGTTCTTAATTTCAATAGTATACTTCAGCAATGATCACATGTATAGAACCCTACCCCTGGATAAAGAGCTATTGGGCCTTGACAGCTATTAAAAGAAGGAAAGATTGTTTACTTTAATGGTTAACCACTTTTTGAGGCAAGTCCCACTCCCGAAAGTCAATTGAGTAATACAATTTGGATCTTATAATAAAAAATAAAAAAATAAAGAGAAAAAACTTTGAAGTTGGGCGGATATGGAGGAGAGTAGAAAGCGTAGACACAGCAGTTATATAATCAAAACACATTGTGTTAAAAATTTCAAAAAATAATGAAAATATTACTAAAAATATCGCATTAAATTCCATGAAACATTAGAAGTATTTTAATAAAAGTAAACTTTGTTACATAATTGTTTTATCTAATTATTTTCCATAATTTGTCTATTCTGTACAAATACAACACCAGTTTTGAGTTAATATTTATTTAGATATGCTCAATATGAA
Organism: Myodes glareolus; assembly: GCF_982192425.1. Taxonomy (NCBI): domain Eukaryota; kingdom Metazoa; phylum Chordata; class Mammalia; order Rodentia; family Cricetidae; genus Myodes; species Myodes glareolus. The sequence goes on along the minus strand of NC_142043.1, from coordinate 26,896,672 downwards.
ATGCTAATAGTTATTTTGATGAGCTTTTAAAACATTAGTTTTTTTTTTAAATGAGTGTCCTGAGAACAGCTTCCTGCTTCCTTTTGCTACATTTTAGAAGTATAGAAATTATTGAGACTCATTGCTTGCTGTTATTTGCAATTTTAGCAGGGATATTTTCGTATTGTTTTTTGCACATTTATACTTCCTTGGTGCCTCAAGATACTTTTTAATTTTTAAATTTAATTGTTCCATGCTATTTTATTATATCACTTAGTGCATATTGAAATTGGATGCACAAATAGCTGTGTTTTGAACTTTAAAGCTAAAGTGTAGTAACTGAAGTGCCAGGAGAAAGCTGTGTACTGATGCCCTGGTTTAATAGAAACTGCGTTAGGAACAGTTGTCAATATCCTCAGTCTTATGGAAACAAGTGAGCCAGAAATTACATTCATGTTTTCAAATATTGGAATAATGAAAATAATATGTAATATTATTTTTGCCTAAAATGCTTATGGAAATCTTTTTCAAAAATTTATTCTGGGTGGTTGATGTAGTAGTATATGTGTTATATGAAGCATAATGGGTTACAAGACACATCAAAAGCAGACTTATCCTCAGTTTACTGTGTTCCTTGGTAACAAAAGTCTGTCTATTCATAAATTTTAACAATTCCTGCTTCTTAAAGGTTTCAATGATACTTGGTTTAGAAAGGATTTTACAGTGTAGCTCAGAGCTTTGGACATTCTGGACTTTCTGTATTTGAATAGGCTGGTAATATCAAACTCTCCTCATATTTCATTGTTCTACCTCCCTTCTCCCTGAATCCATCCCCTTAAGGAAAATGAACTATTATTAATTGACATTTGCAAATTATAGAATGTGTGAAGCAGAGAGTTTGCTTTACCATTTTTGTCAATGATTTTTCCCTATATTAAAAATAAGTTTTTTCTCACATAATAGATCCTAGTTACACTTTCCCTTCTCTCTAACCCCGATTCTCCTTTCTCTCACATTAATATCCATTTCATTTCTATCAATAGAAAACAAACAAGGTTCAGAGGGACAATAATAAATCAAAGTATAAGAAAATCAAAATATAACAAGATAAAACAAAACTAAAACATCATATTAGGACAAAATAAATAAACAAAAGGAAAAGAGTCCAACAGAGTAAGGAGAAACAGAGACCACTTGTTCGGAAATGTAGGAATAGCATTAAAGAGAAAACCAAACCTAAAACAAAACAAAACAAAAACCCTACTAAACTGGAAATCATAATGTATAGTCAAAGAACATTTAGGACTATATGTGTGTGTGTGTGTGTGTGTGTGTGTGTGTGTGTATGTGTGTATGTATTTCCTTTCTCATATATATATATATATATATATATATATATATTTGTGTGTGCATTTGTGTGTAATAAAAATAAAGAAACATGATATACAATTAAATGTATAAAAATAGAACCCTTAACACAAGATTATGAAACAAGAAACCTCCAGATGCCTTCGAGTTCATTTTCCGCTGATCACCTAACACTGGGCATGCTACCTACCATTAAAAGTAGTTTGTTTGTTCAGAAAGACTCCCTTGGAGGAAACTCAATTTAATTTGCAAGTACTAACATTTGAAAATTGCTTCTGGGTTAGGGATGGGAGCATGTGTCCATACTTTCTTACTGATACAGACCCTCAAAGACCCTGCATATGCTGCTTCAGTCTGAGAATTCATATTGTGTTGACCTTCATTTGTTCCCATCTGCTGCAGGAGGAAGCTTCTCTGATGATGACTGGGAAAGTTAATGACACAGGAGTATAACAGAACGTCAATAGGAGTTAATTTTTTTAACAATAGAAGTTGATTTTACCCTGGGTCATGGGGTTATCTAGCCTCAGGTTCCTGGTAACACAAATAGTGTTAGTTATGGATTCTATTTCATGGAGTGTGTCTTATGTTAAATCAAATATGAGTTGATTACGCCCACAAGATTTGTGCTATCATAGAATTACCATTTCTTACATGCAGACATCATTGTAAATAAAAAGGGTTGCAGTTTGTTTGGTGTTTAAATCTTTCCTTTGTTAGCATGCTAGGGCCTTCCTATTCCAAGGACACTAACTCAGGAGTGAAAGGTCTTAATAGGCATCAGCTCAACTTCTACATGGTCAATGATATACAAGTTGTCTTAAGCAATGGTGCCTTGTCAACAGCTTATGGAGAGCAACCTTTATTTTTCAGGGTGTTTAGGGCACCTTTTTGGCCATTAAATCAATTAGATGTAACCTATGCTCAGTACTGTAAGCTTCATTTGGTGATGAGAGATGGCCAGTTGGGGCTCTATTTCACACATTATTTATTTATTTCATTTAGATCCCTTTTATATGTGTATTTATTTTGGAAAGCTTCTAATATACTAGTTTTTCACAATACCACTCAAATGGTCTTTAATTTTAGCTATCTTTCCTCATATTCCCCTATCTCTCTCTTTCCTTGTCCCTTCCCGTAATCCTCTATTACAGTCACTGAACTATCCATCCATAAGTATCTGTTCTCTTTCCCTTTCCTAGACTGGTCTCTCTTTCCCTGTATATAAGTACCTTACTCTATGCCTAACCTCTGTGTTTCTACAGATTGTAGTTAAGTTCTCACTGACTTAGTAGCTAATATCTGAACATAAGAAAATGCATTCCCCATTCAGGATAATTTTCCCTAGTTCTGTCCCTTTACTTGAGAACTACATAATATCAGTTTTTGTAACTGGTGAATAACACTCCATTTGCAAATGTGGAACATATTATTTATCCATTCGTCTTTTAAGGAACATCTAGGATCGTTTCAATTTGTAGTTCTTATGTAGGTGATCTGCTAAAGAGGGAGGTATAAGAATAGAATATTGGATCTGCAAGAGAGGAGAGAGATCAACATCTATCACTAGGCTTCTTGCTTTCCTGGCTATAGTAGCCTGCAGACTCCAAGGAATACCTGTTGCACTTGGAAGCTGAGATGATGGGATGAGTAGGGGGGAGGAAAAAATATGGAGGTGAACATCCCCTGTTGGTAAGCTCAGAGAGAAGGAGAAGGTTGCCTCAAGTGGTCCTCTACAGGGCTGAGAATGAAACTGGAAGAAAGGAGAGAGGTGTAGATCTGAAGTTAGTCTACCTACTTCATCGTCCTACTAGCCTGCTCATTCATAGGAAAAGTTTGCTAGAATTGGTATTGGGATAGAGTAATAATTGGGAGAAGTAAGTTTAGAAAGGAAGATCTGTGTGACCCACTGGAGATGGAATCAAGTGGAAGGCACAGCCATATAATAGCAGCAGGTCCGCTATTAAGCTGAGGCTGTAACTGGGGAGTAAGAATGGGAGAAGAGGGAGTGGTGAAAATCTACAGTTAATTTCCCTGCTTAGCTAGTCAGAATCTTATCAACAATTTTTAAAGAGAGATTTAAACAGGTGTAGAAAGATGGCTCTGCACTATTGAACACTTGTTACTCTTGAAGATACCCGGTTTGCTTCCCAGGCCCCAGAATTTCTGTAATTCTGGTTCCAAATAATCTGATAGCCTCTTATATTCTCCATACAGAAGTGCAAGAGCACGGTACATACACATTATGCAAGAAAACCCTTGTACACATAATATAAAAAGTAAACAATATTTAAATTATGATATTAAAATGAACATGGAACTGATCACATAGACAAATCAAAATTCTGGTAAATACTATACTGAAGAGATTGTTCAATTTATGAGAGGATATGCTACTTTTGCCAAAGACCCAGGGTTCGGTTTCCAGCATACACATTATGTAGATTCAGTTACCTATATCTCTAATTCCAAGGTCTGATACTCTCTTAGGGCCCCTGTGAGCCTCTACATTCACCTGGTATATATAACAGTTCAGGAACATGCATACACACACACACACACACACACACACACACACACACTCACACTCACACAAATTAAACTAAAAATCTTTTAAGCAAAAGCTATTATATATAGACATTTTTAAAACATTATAATTAAATACACTACAAAACAGTGAATCAAGTAAGAATCCCTACTTAATTTTTTCTTAAATCACTTATGTAACCATGTATATGGTACAGTATAGTTTTCATAGTGCATTTGTGGTGTTCAGAGGACAACTTTTAAGAAACGATTATATTATGTCTTTCTTTCCACCATGGATGTCAGACATCAAACTTGAAATTCCGTTTCAAGCACTTTTAATCTGCTGAACCATCGCACTTGTCATATTAATACTATTTAATTCCTGAGACATCATTTCATAGCAATAGCAGTTTCTACCAGAACATGACAAATAGTGAAAAGAAAATAGGAGTCATTACATGACTCAATTTCCACATTTTTCATTAATTACTTCTATAATGGTTCATTTTATTAAATGAAGTTTTTTTAGGCTATTGACAAACTGCTATCAGTAACAAGACTTTCAAAACATTAAATATACTATTAGAAGTTGGATCACTTTGATTGTACCATTCTTAAAAAGGGAGGGTTTCTTAACCAAAAGCTTGATATACAGCAAACATACCTAGAAATAAATACTACTTTTGATTGGCAGTTGACCAATTTGCAACCACCCATGGAGACAAACTTCTGGGTATATCTGTGAGGGCATTTTCAGGCAAGTTTGGCTGGGAGGGAAAGAACAATATCGAAATAGTCCAGACATAAAGAGACCCTACCCTCCCTGCTTGTCTTCACTTCTCCCTCAACAATCACGTTTCTCGTTGTCAGCACTATCCTAATCTGACAGGTAAGAGAGCCGGTTTGGGACTGCTAAATAATCCAGTTTTGTGGATTGAGTTATTTGTTCCCTCAATATGTAGATGGCCATTGTTGGACTCTCCAGATCCTACTGGGTAAGTCAATCTAATAAAACCATTTCCATTATATATGTGTGTTCTATTGATTCTGTTTTTCTAGAGAACCCTGCCAAAACATCTAACATAACCCCAATCTCTGATATCATTATCTGTTCATAACTTCCAATCATATCTTCTATTTTATTTCTGTGGTCAACTTCATGCTCTTATTAATTACTATTTTCTTATGTTTGTTTTGGGTTCAATTATTATTGGGGGTTGGGACTTGAGAGAGGGTTTCTCTGTGTAGCTTTATAGCCTGTCTGGAACTCACTCTGTAAATCAGGCTGGCCTTGAACTCACAAAGACACGGCTGCCAGCTGCCTCTGCCTCTGCCTCCTGAGTGCTGGGATTAAAGGCATGCACTACCATTGCCTGGCTTGGGCTTAATCCTTATCCAGTTTCTCAAGATGAAAACAAATGTCTCATTTGAAAACAGTCACCATACTAGTTGTATCGACATTAGGACCCTTAGCAAACAAGAAAGATTATAAATAGATGAAACAAGTGTAAATTAATGTAAAAAGAAAGAAACATGAATAGTTTTAGACACGCAATTAGCAAGAATGAATATTTTACTTGATGCAATTTGCCTGTTGAAATAAGACTTCATGGACCTATGTTTAGAAATTTAAACTTAAAACTCTATTTTTTCTCAAAATTTGTGGTTTAATAAATTAGCCACCACTTTAAAGTTCTAATTCTTTGGCATCTCATCTATAACTTGAGAGTCACCATAAAGATTGATGTCTTCACAAGATAATCATGGATAAATATAAGGATTATCTATGTTATAAAATGTGAAAGTAAGTAGACTACTGGAGGGGAAAGAACAGGAGGATATAGTAGAGATAATTATTGGAGAACTTAACAAATATAAAGATGAACGAAAAAGCCAAATGGAAAGCATATAACAGTACATGATTCTGTAGTTTAGATTGAGGGAAGAATATTTTTCTTCAAAATATAATAGCTTATTTTATTGGCATTGCTCATTGCTACTCACAATTCTTATATTCAGATAAGTAGTCTTGAGAGCTGTTTTTATTCTGTTCAATTACTCCTCTTTTCTGCAGAGGTAGGACATAATTGGTAGACAGAGATTAAGTACCTCTAATTACAAAAGTCAAATAGGTATGTTGGAAAAGTAAGCCAAATACTGTCTCCTATTTGTCTTTCTTTCTTTTTTTAAACACATTAGATAATTACTTAAATTTCTTCTATCAAATTTATCTTATTGATTGATAGCTCAATGCAAATCATTAACAAAAACACTTTCACTTGTTTTCATAAGCAAATGATCCTTAAGCACATAAAAAGTGTTTAAAGATATTAAATAAAGCAGGTTTCTTTCATCTTTTCTTCACTCGATTTGTCTAAGAAGAGGAGGATTAGATTATTTAAATCTCTGTTCTAACACCTCCTGGTCCCTTCATTCCTTAGTAAACTTAACACAGTCTTGTGTGTTTGTTGTTTCTAACACCGACAACCAAACACTCTTCATGGCATTGCTAAGAAAATACAGTAATGCATTATTAATGCTGTGTCATCTATAGTTAGAACAAAAGTTTTATGTAAAGGAATCTAAAAGTGTAATGGGCAAGTAGAAGGAATGTCCAGCTATAATAAATGACACGTGCACATTAACTTTTAATTCTTTGTCTGAGCCAAGGAGATCGATGGCTAGGGTGTTAAAGCACTTGTCCTGTGAGTATGAAGACTCCGCTTTGGATTCTCCAGCAGCTCCAATAAGTACTACTTAAGTGTGACAGTCTTCTTACAGTTACAACAGCAACTCCAATAAATATTAGTTAAGTTTGCCAGTCTCCTTATAGTTAGAGCATAGAAAGAGTAAAAGCAGAGATCACAGAAAAATCTGACTGGCAAGATTAGCCATACCAATAAGATTTGAGGTCTAGTGAGAGACTCTGACTCAGTAAATAAAGTGGAAGTACTACTAAAAATGATTTCCAGTCTCACACACATTTACAAACTACTACAGACATTCTTTCAAACACTTGCAAAAAGTCTGTCTACACACACATGCAAATGGATAAAAGAAAAAAAGTCCTTAAACCAATAATCAAATTATATTGGTAAAATCTGTTATTTTTCCTGATTACATCACTCATGCATTTGTTCCAGTAGCATATATAATATTCTAATTGCAAAAAAATAGTGTAACATAACATGATTTAGTCATTTAGTTTTAATAACCATGTATAAAAATTAAACTTTTTTATAGCTAGAATTCAGAAAGCTTAGGTAATCATAACTCTTACTAATAACTGGAGAACTGATGTATAACCCTCAATATAATAGTTATTTTATCTAATTTGTACTTCTTGTTGTATAGTGGAAGCTAGCAGAAAGTATAAGCAAATTAAGTTTGAGAATGTTGCATGCAATTTATAACAATGAAGAGGATTATGGACTTTATCATCATAAAGAAGTAGATGATAGGAAGAAAAACAAGAAGGGGAACTTAGAGCTGAACCAAACTCTATAACAAAGATCTAGTAGCTAGTCACAGACTGATGGATTCAAAAACTGCAGCTCCTTAGCTACAAGTTTAGTCAGAATAGAACAGGCCAAATCTGTTACGAGTGTTAGCTGAGCTCATGGAAATAAACTAATTCATAATAATAAAAAAAATGTATACATACTTCTCTAACCTGCCAACATGTTCCCAAATAATTGACATGGAGATTTGTTATCAATTATAAATGCTTGACGAATAGCTCTGGCTTGTTATTATCTAACTCTTACATCTTAAATTAACCCATATTTCTTATCTACACCCTAAAACATGTGCCATGGCTTGTGTCCTCATTTTCTACTCATCCTGCTTCCTCTGTTTCTGCTGCTAACTCCCCTCACTCATCCCTTCTTCATCCCAGCTTTCTCAGTTCAGCTCTTCTGTCTAACCTTACCTTGTCGAGTTATTAACCAGTCCCCTCCTCCATTAAACCAATTACAGTGACATATAGTCATACAGTGTGAAAAAATATTTTAATAATAATAACAACAGCAATAATAATAATAATAATAATAATAATAATAATAATAATACATGAATAGTCAAAAAAAGCTGAAAGAAGGAACACAGGGGCACTCCTGGTTTTAACCAAATGCACAACTATGGCTACAGCAGGTAAGGACAGACATCAGATGAACTGAACAAGGAAATAGTCATGATCTTCCAGATCCTGTCACAATGTCCACTGAAGGAAGGCAGATAGATCAATATTGATTTGTGATGTGAGCAATTGAAATGTAAAGCTTTGACTCAGAGATCAAAATTTATTGAAGATAATTCCTGGAAAGGTACTAAAACCCTTTGAAATCATTCAATTATTGGCACAAAAGTATTTGTGTAATAGTAACTCAGCTACAGATGAGAATGATTCTAGCTGAGGAAATAAATGATTTAATGGTTAAGAGCACTTACTGTTCTGACAGAAAACCTGAATTTGTGTCCTAGAACCCTTAAAGTTAACTAAAAACCCCCTGTAACTCCTGTTACAGAAGATTTGAAGCTCTCTTCTGCCCTCATTGGGTAAACACACACACACACACACACACACACACACACACACACACAGAGGGAGAGAAAGAGAGAGGGGGGAGACAGAGACAGAGACAAAGAAACTCACACACTTAAAATACTTAAAATTATTCGAAATAGATCTTTCAATAGAAATTGGTCACATATGTTGTTTATTGATTTATAGCCCTTTAAGACACCATGCTAATTACTCAACTAAAAATATTTTTAAAAATCCCAGAGGAGTGAGAATGTGTAGCAGAAAGGTGAACAACAAATGTCTCAAAAGATGAAAACAACTGAAAGGATGTGAATAATGATTGGAGAAAGAAACCAACACTTTAATCATGAAGAAAAAGAATGGGTGGCTCATGCACGCTTATTTTTTACAAAATATATTTTTAAAAAAGATTTGTGTTATGGTTGCAAAAAATAAAGCATTTTAATTACTAAACAAATCTTTCCCTTCATGTCAGCTACTCCAGTGCCAGAAATTTGCTCTGAATTGATGGAGGTATGTTTACAAAAGCTTTGCACAAATATTCTCAAACGTGTTTTATTTAGAATATCTAGAACTTATAATATTGAAGTCATCTCACATTATGATAAAATTAAAGAACCACACCCAGTGAATTTATAAGGTATACAATTACAAAATTAACTATACAGTTAGGAAGGGCCAAGGAACAAGCTGCAGCCTTGAAGCATCATCCACTTGCTACCTACTTTACCCAAATAGTTCCACCCTTCTCACAATCCACTCAACTATGATGATATAAATGGCTTAATCCATAAAGATCCTGGCATTTTTTTGTAATTTTGATAGTAATAGTGGCTTAAAAAACTCCACTTTGCAGGCTTATTGGTGTATTAATCCATTACAATTCTAAAAATGTCTCACTTGGAAAAAGATGCACTTTGCTCATCTCAGACTCAAAAAAATATAACATTTTACAAAATGAGTTTAGGAAAAAATAAAGATTATAGCATTCCCTCATGAGAAAAAATATTTTCTTTGATTTTATGCTGGCATATGTAAATTAGAGAAATCATTATATCATTAAAATATTAAAAGGCTAAATATATGGCCATAAATGACTAATTATAAAAACAGGGAATCTATAACTAAGAAAAAAATTATAATGATACCAACAGAGGTTATATTGGAGTTGCCCTTGGATTTATAGATTGTTTCTTCTTTTATTGTCTACACATATTCTGATGTTGATGAACCCAGTGAACTGAAAGTAGAAATAATTCACTTGCTATAAATATATATCCTGAAAACCAATAACTAAGGAGAACCGAAGAATTATCTTACTGGTATAGAGTCAGAGAAAGTAAGACAAAGGGAATTAATTTATGTACAATCGTGAAAGTTAACCAGCAGTATTCTAATAACTTAATAAAAGTTTGGTAATAAACAATATATATATGTGTGTGTGTGTGTGTGTGTGTGAGAGAGAGAGAGAGAGAGTGTATTTATATTTATATTTTTGTTACTAACAGAGAGACTACTTTCAACTGTAAGAAATTTAGTTTATATGTTCCTATAAAGCATATGGGTATAGTGGGTTATCATGATTAGAGGACATTGATATAGATTGTTAAATTCAATATCTTGCTTGTCGTGGACATATTATGGATATATACATACACACACATATAAAATATCACAAGATATGTACCCAGAGTATTTATAAATTAGTATCATTTATTTCCTAATAAAGCCTCCCAATACTGTTTGTGTCCTTTGCTTTTATTCAGCACTTACCAGCTTGATTTTAATAGTCTTTAATCTTCTCATCAAGACAGAAGGAGTTGCACGGAAACACAGATTATCCCATTTGCCCTTCAGTTATATTTCTCACATATTAGTTGATTTTTAGATTTATCTCTTGTCTATTACTTTGATGAGTCAGTTACTATTTATAATGAGCTCATAAAATTTATGAATTTGATTGTTGAATGATAAGCGATGGTGAAGGTAAGTGACATTCCCACTCCCATGTCACTCTTTCGGTCGTCTGTTGGTTTCAACCTCAGGAATCTGTAGGTTCCTCTCTAACTTTAGCAAGGTATTTTGGGGGATAAGGTGATAGGGATGTGATGTCTAATGTCACATAACACACCTAGCTCAAACATGCCAAATGAGTTCATGTTGGGAAGGGATTTAGTTCAGGAATCACATAGTTTTCAACGTTAAAAAAGAATTATTTGAAGAAATTGATAGAGGCAAGAAACTGGAAAATATATGTCTTTACAAGAGGAGCAAAGAAGTAAATAAAAAGTTGATGAAAATTCACCAGACAAGATAAAAGTAAGGCTGGAAATCTAGGAAAAACCATCTTAAGAGAGAAAACTGGTATAACAAAGCAGAGAGCTGAACAAGGCCTATAGTTGCTACAGGGTTAAAAATAAGGAGACCAAGCATGGAGCTGGGATGCAAAAAGCAGTGGGTGGTAGAGAGTTCTGGTTGGATAGAAGCTAATCCAAGTGTAAAGCTATTGGAAGACAATAGGAGTCAGTATGATACTCATTACTATATTCTACTCAACAAATTTCACACTAAAAAAAGATGTACATATTTTAATTAAAACAAAAATACATTACTTTTTCCTTTCTCTTTCCTCCCTCAAGCCTCTCCAAGTTACTCATCTTTTAAATATTCCCACACCAACAGCTGCTCTTAATTAGCTAGCTGTCTTTTCTCACACACACACACACGCACATTATATGTATTCATATATATTCCCATAATTATGACTACATCTTCTTTGATGATAGAATATAGCAAGGAGCAAGAAATTGTGTTGATCTAGCAAAGTACACAGTAGTATATTCTTTTCTAAGACCCATGACCTCACTATCGATGGGAATTGGTTATAGTTCCAGTACTAGGCATGCTTTTCTGCCTGTTGAGGGACATTTAAGTTCAAATACCGTTGAACTATGGCTCCAAACTCAAGATGTTATGTTATTTTATAGTTACATAAATTTTTACATAACTCATACATAATATTATGCATAGACTAGCAGAATTCATTGTTACATTCTAAATTTTATCATTAAACCCACAGGTAAGTAAAACTATCGCTTATCATGAAAGAAGTCTCTTTATAGCAAATGAAGGCTCTCACAGAAAGCCATAACTGGCCACAGTCTCTCTCTCTCTCTCTCTCTCTCTCTCTCTCTCTCTCTCTCTCTCTCTGTCCATACATACACACAATATGAAGTTGTATCATTGGAGCTGCAACGTTCCACACATAAAACATAGATTAACAAAAAACCCAGTGCAAAGGTACTATAAATGGTCAATTTTAAAATAGTCAATCGTTGTACTTCAATGTTTCCCTTTGGATTGTCTCAACACTTGATGGGGAGTTCTTTTCTGCTCAAGATGCCATGCAGACTCAGAACATCAGACACAGATATTTTGAGCTGCATAATATCTGAAAGCCCCATTCCTGAAATCTGGATTCTGTGGTGTGAGACATTACTCTGCATGGTTTGAAGGAAAGAAAGCATTTAGCAGCCTTGCACCGATACAACACTTAGGAATCATGACACTGACCAGCATGGTAATCTCTAATTGTACAATAATTAGCCTCTCATTTTGTAATGCATTGTAATTATCTCCATACTTCAATTATGTAAAAATTCAGTTATTCTACTTCTATAAGCGGTAAGTAACAAATAACTTTAAAATACAACAAATGACAAAAATACCAACATAGAAAAGAATTCAATATCAACTCAAAAAGAAAATTATATTTTCTACTAAAGAAGGAGAGAACATTTACTATTATACAGAACTTATCACTAATTAATGCTTCATTTTCATTGAAAGTTTCTGAGATTTATAAATTACTATATGCCAAATTATTTACTTATTATTATAAAATCAGAACTTTACAGATAGATCAAAAGAATGACTGTCATACTGTTTTCAAAATATGTATGTTTCATATATTGGATTAGGCAATAGCCAATTTAGCTTCTGCCTTCTTAACCTAGAGCAGACTGAATATTTCCCAAATGACTTTATTTTTTTCCCTTTTCCTTTTTTATTCTTTTCTTCAGTAAATATTGATTTTCTTGCAGCGCTTTCTGTTTGGAGAGTATAAAGAGAAATACCATACAGTATTCTATCTAGGAGATCTTATACCCATACTTGCAATGGAAGGCACAGACACATTCCCTTGTAAAAGGTATAAGATGCAATCGACAATACAGAGAACAGTACTATCACGTGGGGAATATACTGTAGTCAGCAGCTCCAAAAAAGCTATAAGTGGCCTAAATATAAATGATGAGATCTTTTAGAACAGACACAAGAACAGATGAACAGCAAAGAAATAGTGTGAAATTGTGTTCACAATGGCAAATAATTGATTTTCCTCAGAACAGAAAGCTCATAACAAACTTGAGACATAAGGCTAGAAGAAAGTAGGAACATATGAAGAGAGTTGGTGTGACCTTGGGATTTCTTTTACCTTATGATTATGTAGATTCAGTAGAAAGTTTAAGCATAGAAATGATGTCCTCATGTGCCTTATGTTTTAAGTTAAAAAGGGAAGTCTATCACGAATACCTCTGGGTACTAAAGAGAAAGTTACACTGTTAAGAAAGCTTACTGTTCTTGAAGATGTCCTTGGCTTAGTGCCTAGCTCTGATGGCAAGCATCTCACAATGGACTTTAACTCAAGTCCTAGAGAAAAATCACATACTCTGGCATTTAGGAACACTTGCATGAACGTGGTAGAAAAAAACCTCACATAGGCACACATATGTACAAAAATATTATTTTAAAGTAATAACTCTAGGAACATGAGAGAAATTTCTGTATGTAAGAGCATTGACTGATATTCCAGAGGACCAGGTTTGAGTCACAGCATGCACTTGGAGACAGAGGACATCCAAGAGCTCTAGCTCCTGGTTCGCAACATCCTCTTCTGACTTTTTTGGGCACTGAACTTAAGTGAAACTGAATCTCACATATAGGTCAAACAATTAAGCATGGTAATTAATTGATTCATTAAGAAATTTCAAAAGGAATAACTCTGGCATGTTATTGCCTTTTTGCCATAATCCAAGAAAATCTGATAATACTTGATTCCAAACAGGTTTAGGGGTTCATGCACATGTCTTTCAAATTTCAATCTTAAAAGTATATTTTAATGGCTGAGCATTCAGCAACAAAGTCAGATGAAAAGATTAAACTCAATACAGGAATTATCTTTTTAAAAAGGTATATGGATCATGTGCAATCATATTAATGTTATGTTCTTTTACATCATAAAATTTGGCAACATTTAATTCTTATCTAGCTTGCCTCAGTATGTAGGCTTGAACTATGCAATGCTATGAAAAAAGAGGTCATTTAAAATGAAGCAGTATTCAATACACTTTCAGAAAAATAGCAAACAAAATTCACCTGAAAGCTGTATCACTATTTTTAGTTGTACTAAATCAAACCTCTTATATTTTAATATGCAAGAATCTATACAAATTCACATAAACAGCTATGAAAAGAACCTTGGTTTTGTATATGGGTAGACAGATATGAGGTCCTCAATTCCAGGACTACATATTTGTGGTGGTTTGAATAAGAATGGCTCCCAGAGATTCATATTTTTGAATGCTAGACCATAGACATTGGCTCTAGTCGGAAACTGTCACTGTGCGGGCGGACTTTCAGGTCTCACATGCTCGAAGTAGGCCCAATGTGACAGTTTCCTTCTACTGTAGCAAATTTCCTTCCATGATGATAATGGACTAAAACTCTCAGTTCTGAGTTAGCTCCAATTAAATATTATCCTTTATTAGAATTTCTGGGGCCATGGTGTCTCTTTACAGCAATAAAAACCTAACTAAGACAACATTTTTCTGTAATAATTTTATTACAGAAGCAAGTCAAGTTACTGCATGCAATTGAAAAGACCTGTCAGCTGGCTAAAAAATAATAAAAGTAATAACAGGTGAAGATGCAGATACGATCAGTACATATCAAATTACTTAAAATCTCAAGACAAATTGTAGCAACAAGGTAATAAATCCACATAATTTGAAGGACATCACTACTAGCCTTGTGCTTAAAAAAGCTAACTGTTTCTAACCTACCTTATCCTTCCCCAATCACTAAACACACATACTGTGTACATACCACTCTGGTAGAGGTAGATCCTATCTACACTATTCCCAACTTCTAAGCCTGGCTCCTGTTACATTTCTGGTCTTACATCCTGTGCATCATTTCAACCACTGAGTGCAGAGAATTCTAAAACATTGTGTCTAATTTTCTTGCATAGACTAAGTTGTACATCTTGTGAGGTGGTCCAATCTGCTGAGTCCCACTTGCTCTGTTCCCAGTGTGCAGACTTGTCCTAGTTACTAAGCCTGATGAATTTACCTACCATTTGATGAGTTGCACAGATGCCAGTCTGCCTGTTTCATTCTGAACTTCTAGGCTTTATCCACTATTACATACCCTGTGTACTAACCAAGTCAATGTGGTCCCCTGGACCCTAACTCACTCAAACCATATCCCATTTTCAGTCATAGTCCAGGTACTACATCCTGTGAGATGGTCAAGTCATGAGAGACCACTGGACCTAGTACACCTACACTATATCCAAATTCCCTGCCTAGTTTGTGGTGAGCATGAGATGCCCAGCCTTGTGAGTACCTGGAACCTTGTCTGACCATAACATAACAAACTCATAAGCCTATCCTCAGTCTCACAGCTTAGCCTGATATTAGTCAAACACACTGATCTACCCATGTCATCTTTACACTCCAGGCATTGCTGGGGTAGTACAGCTTTCACACTAGCCCAAGGAGATCCTTCCATGTATCCCATTTACATGGTTTCTTACTTACCACTGAATTGGAATTATACCCAATTTCTCAAGTCCAAAACCAACATTAATCACACTAATCTACCATCTTGCCATCCCTGATCTGAAATCTAACAAGCTGTGAAACAACAAAATAAAAAACCTTCCATTCAATAGAGACAACTTAGAATCTTACTTCAGAGCCATAACTGGTAAAAGGAAGTCTGCTTGCTAAGGTCTCATCACAAAGACACAAGCAGTATGAAAGATCAAGACCACCCCTTTCTCTTTATACATCTCTCTGTCTCTGTCCCCTCCTCTCTCTCTCTCTCTCTCTCTCTCTCTCACACACACACACACACACACACACACACACACACACACTGAAATTTACCAGCCCTATAGAAATGACCTCCTATGAGTGGATGAACCACAATACATGAAATTGCAAATGGGAAGGATCCAGCGCATGGTGGATGGTGCCTTGCCTGGGCTTGTGTTCCTAGATTCTATGAGACAAAACAGGCTGAGGATACCAAGGGAAGCCAGCCAGAAAACAGAATCCTTCCATGGCCTCTGCCTCAGTTCCTGCCTGTAGGTTCCTGCCCTGTGTCAATTCCTGCCCTCCCTGCTTTTGATATTAAACTGTTATATGGAACTGTGAGCTAAACAAACACTTTTCTCTGCAAGTTGTTTTGGTCATGGTGTTTCACCACAGCAGTAGTAAACTTAAGTAGCACAAGGTTCCTTCAGTGAGCTCCTGCTGTGTCCTCTCATGATGGTAGACTGTAAAGTCTAAGAGGAAATAAAAATCCTTCTGCCGCAAGTCACTTTTCATCACAATAACGCTCACAAAGTAGAGCAACTGGCTTTACTTCTACTTCTTTGTAGGCTCATCAAAGCCAAATAAAAATAACAATAACAATGGTGACAGCAGCCATGACAGTAACCTCAGTCTTGTCATTTAGATTAATGACTTCAAATCAATGTTCTCACAATGAGCTGTTCACTCTTCCACAAGAGTTATTCTGAATTTACATAGACAGAATCTCAGAGGGTATCATTGCTCCCTCAAATCACCTCAGGGTCCCAAACCAGAAGTGAAAGCCGAAGTCGGTTTTCTGCTGATGACAAAGCTTAAAGGCTTTATGCTCCCTGTGAGTCCTACTTGTTTAGCTCATAAGACTAGAGACTTGCAGGACAACTTGTTACTTTTTCTTCTGTCAGAATAACTACAAACTAGACAATTTCACTAAGTTTATCAATATGTAAAAATTTATACTATAGAATAACAGCATAATTTCACTTCATTTGCAATTTTTAAAATGCATGTGAGTGAGTATATTTGTTTATCCATGTGAGTGTATGCCATATGTGTGCAGATGTACATGAAGGCTAGATGTGGGCTACTAGGTCCTCTAGCACTCAAACTACCAGAAGTGGTCAGCTGCCTCATTATGGGTGCTGCAAACTCTATGCAGTTTCTCTGAAAGAGCAGTAAATTCTCCTAACCATTTATTTAAACTATCTTTCTAACCTGTATAAGCTTAATTTTTTAAAATTTTTTAAATTTTTAATTTTTTAAAATTAAGCTTATACAGGTTAGAAAGATAGTACTCACTGAGGCATTTCCAATATTTAAATTTTCATTAAAGGCATACGATATAGAGCCTAGAAGATGACTCGGTGATTAAATTGCTTGCTTTATTAGGACCAGAGTTCAGATAAAAATAAATGATGGGTATGTATAGCATCCTACCTCTAAGTTAAGAACTCTGGTGAAGAGACAGAAGGTCTCTATAGAAACTGGCTAGTTACAGTAGCTGTATGGATGACCTTGGGATTCAACAAGAAGCCTTGTGTAAATGAGTAAGTTGAAGGGTAATGAAAAATGTCAGCTTCATGTCTTCAAATACACACACACACACACACACACACACACACACACACACGAGAGAGAGAGAGAGGGAGAGAGAGGGAGAGAGAGAGATGAGAAAACCACATTCATATGTACACACACTCTTAGAAACATGTATTCACTCTACACATATACATCAAGAAAATAAAATAATCATGAAATAAAGGTGTTTTCACTGGGAAAGATCAGAACAAATAAAAATGTTTCTAAATTTGACTTCATGAACCCAGGAAATCACAATTACCTGACGTGTTTGCTGAATCTTGTCCCATGAATTCAGAGTCTATTCAAAAGACTCTTAATACACACCTGATAAAGGTAACTGCTATATTCATTTGTTTTCACGGAATTAGGAAAACACTGATTTTTAACCACACATTTTTTCACTTATTGTTTTTAATCTTTAATTCATAGCCCTTTTAAACCATTCCCTACTTAAAAATGCAGCCTTGAAGCTTCTGAAATAATATCCTTTGGTTCATAACCTCAAAGCAGGAGTGCATGCAATTCCATGTGCTTACTTGATCATGTGTGAAAGGGCAAAGAGGCTGATTGTGGCTGAATGATTTTTTAAGCAAATAGTTGAGTACAGGATCAGACAATGACATGTACTTCTCATTTGTGTATGGGAAGAGAGAAAACAAAAGTCACATATCATAAGAAGACAATAGAAATTCTTTGGATGATTTTATGTTTTACCTTTCATGGTTTATCTAACCTATAGAGCTATACATTAGAAATTAATAAGCAATAATATTTTAAATAACACAAATTAAGCAAAAGATATATTAAAATAGGTTAGTCTTAAGAATTTGTTGTTTACATTACTACAAGAGGGACTTCGGGGGGGCATATTAGGAAAGATGGACTTTGTTAACCATGTGCACACACACATTAAGGTAAATCTGGATACTAAGATTATGTAACCAATTCCTATGTCATAATGTTCACCATATCATTAATGTCATACAATAAATATTCTAATCCCTTCAAATTACTTAAGGACATTATATTACACGATAAACACATTAAATAATTGGCTCTTATGCCACAAAGAATCATGGCATAGGCCATGTGAATTATTATCCAGAGAAATTTTGGCACAGGCTTTGTTTTCTTTTACATTATGTCTAATTGTTAGCTATTATTGTTATCTCTGATGTTTTCCATCTTTACACTTTCTTATTCTTTCTGCAGTCTTAGTAATTTTTAGAATCAAAGTCTTGAGAAGCAAAAATTATAAAGCATTGTGTTTATATTAACAAAAGAAATGAATGTTTCAAAGAACTATTTCATCTTGGACTTTTTTTCTTGGTAATTATACAACTCTTTTCATGTAACAGCTAATGAATGAAAGAATCATGAAAACATTCCCTCCATATGGTATTGCTACCGAACAACTTCTAGGAAGTGCTTTGTTCAGTAACAGCACAGATGTTCCAATCGTGGTTTCCATGAGACGCCAAGAAATGTCAGCTGGGAACAAACCCAGGGGTAATTTGTGTAAATCATAGCGCATTAACTGCATTATGTATCAAGTGTTTCTCTATTAGTGCTAGAAAAATAATGTCTTTTTAACTTCTGCATCTTTTTGTCTACCCCATAGCAAGAGAATTGGTTTGCCTTAATAAAAGACTAATGAGCAGCTTAAACCCTCTGTCACATATCAACAAAAGGTTTTGGAAGATAAATGCTATGTGTTTAGTTTTCCTTGGGAAGCTGGGGATTTAACTGTTCTTCCTATACTAGTGATTGCACAATTCAACTTGCAATCTTAAAACAACCAATCAATCTACTAGGCTTATAACATAGCTTCTGTTTCTGTTATTGTGCTTGGCTATCAGTTTATATTAAATGCTAAAATATTCATAATTTAGTGCAATCAAACCTAAGACCATAATGAATTACTGTGTCTCTGTTGGTTCATTCGGAAAACACATATACAACAACCAATGCAATCATTATTTAAGTAATTGTTTGTTTTTCTCCTCAAACTTCCTGTGGTAGTAATTTTTTTTTTAATTGGTGGATACCAAAAGCTTTGGGAAGCATTTTTTTTCCTCTTGGGCATTATTGTTTTTCTAAATTGACTAATTAGTACTATGTTATTCTGCTCTACAAATACAAGAAATTAATGAACATATAATATTGTAGGCAATGTTTTCTTTTCCACAGATTAATGCTTATCCGTTATTTTACTTTTTCCTCAAATAAGTCCCAGAGTGCTCTCCCATTTGTTGATTCTGAGATATTAAATGGTTCTGTGAAAGCAGTCAACTCATTATTATTTATTTTAAATTAATATATACACTAGATTTAATTACATGAATCTATATTTAGAAACACTTCAAGGAGGGTTTAACTTATCTGTTTGTATGAGTTCGCATGTGTCTGTGATTGTGTGCTTGTATGTATGTGGAGGGGGTTGTTCACCTAAGTGCAGATGACCTTGGATGATAGAAGAGAGAATTATATTCTATAAAGGAGTAACAGGTGAGCACATATGTGCTGGACACCAAATCAGGTCTTCTGTCAGAGAGATGCATCTGATTTTCTTCCTTGAGTCATCTTTCTAGCCCTATTCTAGGAGTTTATTATTGGTTACTTTGGTTGTTTTAGAGCTGTTTCATTTTTTTATCTTCGCTAAATTCTATGTATTGAATAAAAATATATTTACATGATCATTTTTCTTAATCGTTTTTGAAATTTTGAATTTTTCTAATTATTGTATTCTGATCTTAAAGTTATTGTTTTGCTTTGAATTTGCTCAGTTCTATAATTGTAAGTTCAAATGAATTATAATGAACAACATTATAGCCTAGTCGTCATTTACTGAGAAACACTATGCTTAAACTAAATATTTCCTGGAACAATAACAATATGAAAATTCTAGTTGATGAATGCAAGATATTGAGTACTAATTAAAGCAACCACCTCTTTCATTTAGTCAAAGAGAAAAACACTGACGTCAGAAATAAATGGGAACTATATGGTCCTGAGAAGTTCTTACACTTGAAACGCTTTTGTGAAGCATCTTCTTCAAACTTTGTGCCCTTTTTTGTTTTGTTTTATGTGTTTTATTTTGTTTGCTCTGGCATATATTTTTCAGGACAGTACCAGCTTCCAAACATTTAAATATACTATAAAGCTAAATACCTAATTATAGAGAACTGTTATAATTTACATGTCCAGTACTTGAGCAATAAAAAAAATAAGTCAGTTTAAAAATGAATGGTAAAATAAAAGTACAAATATAACTGATAGTGTGGTGATATGAGAATTTTCCTAAAACAATTAAGTGTCTGTGTACAAACAGTTGGTCCTGCCATAAACTCAAGAAATGCAGAAGACTCATTTGAAAATAGAAAACAGTTAATACAAAAGAGAGTTGGCAAGAAAAATTCTATAGTGGGAAGGAAATTTGCAAGTATAACATATCAACAATGGTAGTTACTGTTACCCATGGCAATAAGTGGTGAATAAAACAGGTAACAAAACAGAAAATAATTGAAGACATTTTTGAAAACGAGTTTTTTCAAAGGTATGAAGTTTTGTACCATGCCATCTGAGCATCTAAGTCATAGGGGTTAAGATCTCAAGGCATTACTAGCTGTGTGATTACAGCAGGAAATATACAACAAGAGGCACTAGCAGAGAACTAGTAAAGAGATGCATTGTGCCACCTGTGAACGTTCAGTATAAATGAAGCATGTACCAACCCCTTTCTTCAAATTTTGAAAATATTCTTCTGATTTATGAAATATGTGCTAAATGTAGACTGCCACATCTGCTCTACAGTTCCAACCGTTAATGACTGAGAACAGTATGATGACAGTGACATCATTTTGAAGGCTGTGAACTAGAAATTTGGAGACTAGAGATTGAGGAAGCTGAATGTAAGCAGAAGTGACACCAAACCTATACTTACTGGATTTAAATAATAATAATAGCAATGATAATAATAATAAAATGTTGAAAACTACAGTAGGAAGACATCTACTATTCACCTCTAGCCTCTACAGCATATACAGAGGTATTTATGGAAGCCTTTTAACATGTTATAAACATATAAATCTCCAATCTCTCTCATCATGCACACATGCACGCACGCATGTGTGTGCACACACATAAAGACACATAGACTTTCTTTCTTTCATAAATAGAGAAAACAATGTTGCATTGCTAAAAATTCATATGTTGAAAATCTCACTCACAAATGCGGTATTGATAAATGGAATTTGGATGTCAATATTTCTCAGTGAATAGAGTTGTTTGCATGAAATTATGTTAAATTATGTTTGATCACCAAATTCTCATAAGTAGTAGTTGAGAACTGACTCCTGAGAGGGATCATCTTCTATCTTCTATAGTCATGTGTACTCACAAACTACATGCATTCATATATGCATACAGTACAAATGCATATATACATATATACACATTATATTCATATATACTACATATATACACACTCCATAATGCACACAGACATACATATACACACTATATATACATACACAGATATTTTTAATAAAGAAATACAGTCTTTGGAAAATGAAAGAACGTGAGTGTTCATCCTTCAGAAATAATATAAAACCTCTTCAAAAGAGCCCCATAGATGTTTGCTCATCCTTTCTGACACACAGGATCCAGAGAAAAGAAATGTCACACAAAGAATTATCTTCACACATTCAAATAAAATTGAATATTTCTTTTTATTTCCTAAGATGTCCCCAGCTCCAGAAAAATGAGAATTAAACAACCAGAAACAGTGTGAAGAGAAAGCGGCTCTTGCAAACACTGGACCATAGGACTTCTTGGTTTATATCACCCATTGTGAAATACTGGCACTAAGAATGTCTGTGGCATAGCAAAAATACCACCAAAATGAAACGTGGGCTTATTTAACTTGTTTTTCATCCGGTCAAAATTTAAGTCTTTCCTGTTGGCATCGTCAGTTAGCTATGAAAGAAATCAAAGCCAAACATCAGGAATCTTGAAGGAACCTGTGGAAGAATGTTCAGACACAGTATCATTGAGATTCTTCTCAACATAGTCCTCACATAATAGCATGGTCATATGTAATAATTATCTCTATTTAAAGTTTTTGAAATCACATCTACAAAACAATATCTGTCATTTATTTATAAAGTTACTTGAAATGTGCAAATGCAGATAATCTTCAATTCCAAAAATGATGGCTAATGACTTACCACATCTTTCTAGATATTGCTGTTTAGTAAATAACACCACTATTTAGAGTTTGATTAAGAATTTGTTTTGTTTTCATTGTAATATATTTGCTTGCTTCAGTATGTTTCTGTACATTGTTAACAAATTTAATTACTTTCTTATACCTAAACAACATAAAAAATATTTTACACTTAAAATTAAAGCTTTAATAAACACTTGTTTTATAAACTGTATCTAAAAACTTTGACAAAAATGAAATAATCAAATAAAATATTTTAAGTATAATGGGTGGATAATTTTATGACTTTGCTTGTTAAAACATTAACCTTCTCTAATTACTCAGCTAACTTTCTTGATCTACATCCATGTTTTATTATGTAATGTTTGTGTGATTCTTTCTATGTTAATCAAGAAAAAAAAATCCCTTGTCTTAGTTACAATTCGTATTGTTGCAATGAAACAGCATGACCAAAGAAACCTGAGAAAGAAAGGACTATCCAGCTGAGGCATTCATATCACAGGTCATCATGAAAGAAATTCAGGACAGAAACTCAAACAGGGCAGGAATGTTGAGGCAGCGACTAATGAAGAGGCCAAAGAAGGATACTAATTACTGGTTTTCTCCCAATAGTTTACTCAGTCTCCTCCTTCTCCTCCTCCTCTTCTCCTCCTCCTCTTCTCCTTCTCCTCCTCCTCTTCTCCTCCTCTTCCTCCTTCTCTTCCTCCTCCTCCTCATTATTATTATTTCATTATTTCATTTTACATGCGAACCACAGTTCCCGCTTCCTCCCGACCTCCCGTTCCTCCACACTCCTCAGAAATGGTAAGGCCTCACATGGGAAATTAACAAAGCCTGGCACATTAAATTGAGTCTAGACCAAGCCCCTCCTCCCTGCATCAAGGCTGAGCAACCTCATGTGCCAGGGATAGATCCTGGTCCGACTACCAGGGTTCCCACAAACAGACCCAACTACACTGTCATCCACATGCAGAGGGCCTAGTTGGGTTCCATACATCAGCCCGCTTTCTTATAGAACATAGGAACACTAGCCCAGGGATGCAGAACCCACAATGTACAGAACCTTCCCACATCAAGCACTATTGAAGAAAATGCCGTTTAGGATTGAATACAGAAAAGTGTTTATTAAGGCATTTTTTTTATTGACGCTCCCTGCATTCTGATGACTCTTATTTATGTCAAGTTGACATGAAACTAGACAGTGTACCCTTCCTCATTTCTGCTATGGATATGCATCTTAGGTAATAACTTTGAATACAATAGCATCGCTTTCCATTTTCTGTGTGCTTCATTTGATAATCTTGCACTCTTTAACAATATTTAATTTAATATGAACAACACTGAAATGTAGAATTGTTTATTTTCCTCCCACTGTTGATATGATGCCATCTAAGGCAGGAGGACGTCAAGGATTAACTCATCTGTGTCCAGTAGGTAAGAGGAGAACACGTTTCATGCCTAACCACTCAGATTATAGCCCTCAACTCTAAACAACAATGATGAATTACACTTAGGACTCCATGGAACCAAAACCTGTACATCTAGACATGATAACATTTATTTTAATTTCTTGACTAAAGTTAAAGAAACGTGATGCCATCAAATCTGAGTGTCTATTATCGGGAACATGCTCCAAGTGTTTTGAAAAAAATTTGAGTCATCACTGGATTGGGGACAGTGCTAGTTCTCACAGTGTGTAGCATCTAGTATTGTGCCAAATGTATTTCTTCATCCCTTCTTTTCCTCCCACTCTTCCTTCCTCTCTCATTTCTTTTTTTCTTGTCAACAATCATAATAAGAGCTGAATTTTCCTCTCGGTTTTACTTCATGCTTTCATCCTAGATAATTTGTCTAGCTTGAGTAACTAATTAAAAACTGTTATGGAGCTTGCACTTTCTCAAAAGAAATTAGTTACTATGATAGACTGATGTGTTCCTGAGCCGCTCTAATCCCGTAACAATTGTTAATGATTTGCTACTCACATTCTGGTTCAGTCTTTTATATTTTCATGAGATTTCTTCATATTCTCGGGGCATTTGAGCAAAACTGCTATTTTCATGCTTGAGCCTATAGCGACAAGATTCAAAGCAATTCCTCATTTTCAATTGGACACTAGACATGCAGCAGTGATCAGTGATTCTCCAGTTTGCCTCAGGGCCCTTTGGAATCCTTTGTCTTTATTCAATAACTTATTAGAGGATTTTGATGCATTTTGTTTTAAAACTCTTTGCAGATTTCTGTGAAAAAAATTTGAATTGAACAAGAAAATTCCTGGTAACATTCATTACAAAACAAAGTCATATGTAGTTTTATATTTGCCGTGTTTCAGTCAATGTTCTGGATGTCAGTGCAGCACACTTCTGGCTGATACTTTGTTTGCTAGGATAAGTCTGAATGTTTAGTTTAGACTTTCAAAGACAACAATTTTAGATTTTTTCTGTAAATATTACTTGAAGTTGTTATAAGCCAAGTTATCAACTCTTAAAGTTTTCTTTTTGTTCTTGTGGTCACAATATTATCAAGAGAAAGTTGGGGAGAAATAATAAATCTCAGTTTTCAGTCTGTAAACTAAGACTAGAACTCAAGGTAGGGCTAAGGAGGAAACCATCAATGAATGTTGTTTACTGGTTTACACTTGGCCCAGACATAACTAGCCTTTACATACTGCCCAGGCCTTACTGCCTAGGTATGGTGCCATGTACAGTAGGGTAGTGGCTCCTACATCGAACACACATCAATAGCAATCAATAAAAGTGTACTATAGACTTTAATAAAAGTGTATATTAAAAGGCAGCCTCATAAGGCAATTCTCCTGTTGAGTTTTCCCACCTCTGGATGTCAAGTTGATAACCAAGACTAACCATCTCATCAAGTTTTCTATTCACTATTTTTTCTATTGGAAAGGAAGACCAAGAAAGAAAGCCAAAAATATTAAATCTTATTTTGAAAATCCAAGCACAAACCTGTTGAGGAACAATACATAATCTCTATGCAAGTTACTATATGTACACTTAAAATCTCTCCATATCATTACTTCCACTGTGAGTTAATTAAATTTATAAATTGATATACATGACTACTTGGAAACTACTATATCAAAAAGCAAATATTTTTTAGATTATAAGCATGGCTTACTTCTGTGTAATTTGTTTAATTATTTGTATTTATTAATTTGCATCAACATAGTTTCTAATGTGGGTAAAGGGGTGTGGAATGCAGCACAATTAATAAAAAATGAGAGACAGAAATTGGTTTTCAACCTTAAGATCAGAAAATCAAAAGAGCCAGACATTGTCTCTTACTTCCACCTCAGTCCAAATAGCAAGCCTGCCTCCAGTAGTCTCAGAATGAGACTGTGTGTGAGAGCTGTCTCCTCCCATCTTATATTTCTCTCTAGTGCTTGAATTAAAGGCATGCTCCATTATGGTCAGGTTTCTGTGCAAACTAATGTGGCTACTGTATTTAAGACATATGTCACCACTGTCTAGTCTGTAAAGCTAATCAGTACAACTGCTTTGCTCTCTGAATTTCAGGCAAGTTATATTTATTAAAATACAAATGAAATATCACTACAGTAGAATGGTACTTTTGCATTTAAGGCCTATCCTTCTTTAGACTGTCTTCTGGCACATTTATTCTTGAAATGCTAATTGGTAGGATCTCTAATTTATGTGAGTTCAATTTCTTCACCAGTTTCAGCTCAAATTGAGAAAGCTCAGTTTCTAGCTATAATACCAAGTCATAAAGGAGAATTAGATAAGATGAAATAAATATATGGGAATATATAAAAGGAAACAAATATAATTAAACTGCTTCAAAGAAGAATGCATAGCATACAGGTTTTCGTAATTCAAATATGTGTAATTCAGAGATCAAGTGGCAAAATCTAATTGTTCTTACTAGGCTAGGAAACTCTACAGCATAAATATAAATTTGCATTACATGGAATAGTGAGTTTGAGAATTTTGAAGCATGGTATGCTGTTTCCTTAGGATGCTGGAGAGTAAATACTTTCACCTTTTGAAACACCAGATGTCAGTGGTATCTCTTCAGGTTTATTGACCTAGAGACAGTCACAACACTATGTCTATACAAGGACAAAACTATAATTCAATCAAAATTATTAATAAATGAAGGTAGCTCCCCATAGGACATTGCTTATTGATTCCTAAATTTTGACTTTTTAAAATCCGTTTCATGTATTTGACCTTGGCCTGTGTCTGAATTTTTCGGTGGTACTGATTAATTTCCCCTATCTAATAATTGGTTTTAAAAGCTTTCATTCATATGTTTCTGTTTAGAGAAGTTCACTTGCCAATTATTTATGCTGAAATATCAGGCTTCAGTTTGCGATACAATCCTACTTTATCTTCTAGACCAATGTAATCTTTATACACAATCATATTTGTCACTCATTTTCCTTGCCATACTTATTTCCTGGACACCAATAGTCTATGCCCATGTATGTGAGAAAGTAACTAATAATATTAACACAGTGCTTCTTCATCACTGTGGTTTAGAAAAGCAATATGAATTTCTATTATTTTTATTGATTAAATATACACTGCAGTAAAAGATAATTTCCTACTCTGTTGTCTTCTTTGAATTTCTTGCTCATGGAGAATCAATTGTCTGCTAAAGAGATTGAAATTTAAAGAGCCATTTTGTTCTGGCCGTGTTAATTTACTGGATGCAGTCTCTAGTCTAACTTTTGATGTGAGAACAGTGTAGATGCATTGCATAACCTTTTCCTATTTTTTTTTCTTTAAGGACAACTCAAGCTGTTCAAACTTAAATATTTTCATAACTGTTTACAACAGTACATTTTCCACAAATATCTCAGTCTATATCTCATTTTATGCTATCTTACTCTCTCTAAATATATACATGTGTGTGTGTGTGTGTGTGTGTGTGTGTGTGTGTATACAAGAATGCTTTTATTTACTGTTGTAGGGCTGAAGAAATTGATTCTAGCTCTAAAATAGAAATCATACTCAGGTGTGTTTTGTTAAGCTTCATTAAATGTTATTTAAATTTAATACAATTGCTAATGCAAAACAGACCTACCCAAAAGTGAGAATCATTTTGCCACTGTGAAAGATTGATATATAAGCTTGATATCTATTAGCTATTTATTATTTTAGAAATCTGTTATGTAAAAAGGCAAAGCAATAATCAAAAACAAATAAAAATTCTCTGAAAATTTGATCTCCTCCTTCCTTCCCAAACAAATCTTTCAACAATTTAGAAAATGCCTTGTAGAATGTAAAAAAAAAAAGCAATTAATTCAGTGCACCGTGTACTTCCAAAGCCATGAGTTCTGATCTGAAGACTCTCTTATGATTCCACCTATGATTACCTCATTTGGGTAGGATGAAGAAAAAAAAAAGCTGTGCCTCCAGCTTCACAGTATGAGGTGTTCTTATCAGGCTGCCTTGATGGCTACATGCTGTTGTGAAAGGAGAGGATAATATCCAGTACTAGTATTCCCAAGGGGAATATTTGATATTTTGTTTTAAGTACAGAACCCAGACACAAGGTATTTGTATGTTACATAAAGTGTATACAGCATTAGTTCTCCCTTGATTTCTCCAAAAATAATGAAGAGATTTTAATGAAAAATGTACACGTTTGTACTAACAGCATGGGAGTATTAAAGGCTTCAGACTACCTGTCCTGTAGGTATGCTGGCGTAGGACTCACAAAGCAGTAGTGGAGAATGGGGTGCTGCACGCAAATCCTCTCAAAACAAGGGTAATCAGACCTGAATGTTTTTGGTAAAATATCCACATTGTGATACAAAAGCGTGAGAGTTACATGCATACTTTCCATCATTCTCCTTTGGAAAAGAACGCTTGGGTCAAACAAACATCTTTGTATATATTGGTTGAAGTGAACAAGGGAATTAATGCCATGTGGACCTTCTTGTCCTCAGAATCACAAGACAGTTCTTTGGGGTTTTTGTTTGCTTTTTCAATATATCTTAGGGTTTCCCCTCCCTTTACTTTTCTCAGTTCTTCAAACTTCCATTACCATTTGGATTCACTCCCATCTGTCTCTCATTGAAAGATAAATAGCCAGAAACTGTAAACAACCTAGATGTCCCTCAACTGACAAATGAATAAAGAAAATGTGGTATATTAGTACAGAGCAAAGGTGTCTTACTCACCTGTTCAAAAAAAGTCATGAAATTTTCAGGCAAATGGATGAAACTTGATGGGAAAAAACAAACGGAAAAAAAACATTCTGAGTATTGTAACCTATTGTAGAATATTAGTTAAGGTTGTGGTTACATTCTTTTATACTGTGAAATATTTGTTTAATGATGCAAAGACTTGTTGTATTCTTCGGTGTTGCATATGTTTAACTCCATAAAGCTGTGTTACTGTTTAAAACACCTACTGGTATAATAAAGAGCTGAATGATCAATAGTTAGGCAGGAGAAAGAAGGAACTCTAGAAGGCAGAGAGAATGAACAGATGGAGTAGAATATGAGAGGAAGTGAGAAAAAGGAGAAGAGAATGTCAGCAGCCAGCCACCCAGCCACACAGTCAGACATGGAATAAGAAGGAAGGAAAAGATGTACAGAAATAGGGACAGGTAAAAGAGCAGAGGCAAAATGTAGAGTAATTTAAGTAAGAAAAGCTGTCTAGAAACAAGCCAAGGTAATGTCAGTCATTCATAAGTAAGAATATAAGAATAAGTCTCCATGTGATAATTGGGAACTGGGTGGCAGGCCGGCAAAGAGCATAGAGGGGGAAAAAGAGTTATAACAACCAAAACCTAGAAAGAAAAACATGGTATATATTCACTTTTAACTTGATATTAGCTGTTAAGTAAAGCATAATCATAGCACAAATCCAGACACCCAGAAATGCAAACAAGATAGACTCAAGAGGTGGTACATGAATCTCTTTAATAAGGGGAAATATAGATTTTTCAGGTGGCCTGGAGGCAAGTGGGGCTGGAAAAATCGGGGATCAGGTAGGGGTGGAGGAGAGAGTACACGGAGAGTCGGCTGGAATGGGGCTCATTTGTGGGGAAATTGGGAACCCTAATGCAGTGAAAAATCTTGGAATCTACAAGAATAACCCTAGTGAAGACTCCTAGTAATGGGGTGTACCTGGACTTCTGGAAGGTAATCTTCTCTAACCAGGCAAAGCTTCCAGCAGTGCGACTTGGATATTAACCCAACCACAAAACCTTCAATCCACACTTTCAGGGTGTGCTAGGGTAATGGAGTAGATTTCCTTTTCACAAAAAAAAAAAAAATCCAGACAAACAAATAATACATGTGGGGAGTGGCAAACCAATGACTGGTCCCAGGAGGCACACACTGCAAGAGTTAGACAGTATAGAAACCCAGGATAGGACCAAGCATAACAAGAAAATAAATACATCAATGAAATGATTGCTAATGATACTCTGCTATACTCACAGACTAGTGCTCAGCACAATTGTCACCAGACAGGCATCATCCAGATGGGAGCGGATACAGAGACCCCCAGTAAACGCTAAATGAACCCAGGGAAACTCTTCAGAAGAGAGTGGAAGAGGGCTGAAGGAGCCAGAGGGGTAAAGGACACTATGAGAACATGACCAGCAGAATTAACTAATAGAATACTCTGCATGTACATTATGATTGTTAGCTTAGGAAAAGTAACCTTTACATGTATGTCTCAAATTTATAATTTCAAAAGATTTCTAATAGTGTTAACTATTTATAATGTGTAAATGTTAACAAATAAAAAACAGACATTAATATTTGGTATCATAATTTTAGGAGATATATATATATACATACATATATATATATATGTACCCACATATACATTATAAATATATGCAATAGTTTGATTTCAATTTCTCTTAATAGTTAATATGAAACAAAATCAATTAAGGGATAAAGACAAGAAAATATAAGACATAAATATATGGATATCATCATACAACAATGTAAACACACTAGACAGAGCTATGTACTTGTGCATACTTAAGCCAACACTACTTATATAAACATAACAAATATTTTATACATTGAATGAAACTTATGTAATTACTTTTCCTTATGTAAAGAAAATAATTAAAATATAATTCCAAAGTATGAAATTAGAGGTACATGTCACTGATAATCTAGAGATATTTATAGTTGCTATCCAAAGAAATAAAATAATACCTATGGTAGTAGGAGAGACAGGACTCTGAAAGTAGCAGTCATTTGCTAATATCTACTTTGTACCTAAAGAAAAGAAAAAAATAAGTATTTTTGGTGAGTTCAGTACCAGAGGTAGTATTTGAGATATATTCAAAAGAAAGGCTTTATAATAGCAAGAATGTTAAAAAAGGAAGGCTAGAAGAAGAACTGAGGGACTTGGACTTCCATTGCCATTGGAATTCCATTTACCCCTCCTTAGTGAAGGTAACAATGAACTATAAGTCACTGAGAGAACTGTCACGTGGGTGAGTGATTAAGCTTGACAAAGGCAATCCGGCAGAGCAACACAAAGATCAATAGGTCACAGCTATGAGAATCTATATTTCAGTTTGCAGAAAATGAGGTGACCTGGCTTAAAAATGATTTTCTAATCAGTGAAGAAAATGAAAGAATGGCAAGGGGAGAAATGTATTAAAGGCAAAATACATGCATGACTTAGGAAGTGAGATTAGATATTATCTAACATGCATCTGTACCTGAAGATTCAATAAGTCTATGAATTTCTACAGCTCATAACATAAAGCCTTTCATCTAAAATAAGGACATAATACATTCAAGACAGTGGAATTTCAATTTTTGTCTATAACAAAAGTAATTCATGTAAAATCTCTTTTAATGACTTTAAAAATATTCATGCTGAATGAATTCATACACATGAAAAATATAATTTCTTTCCCCTTGTTTTTTCTATATATAGATGCTTGTATCTATATACTCTATATATTTGTGTGTGTCTATATATGAGATATATAGTTATCTAGAGGAAGAGAACTTAGAGAATATACGTGTGTGTGTGTGTGTGTGTGTGTGTGTGTGTGTGTGTGTGTGTGCATTGTCCTGGAACTACCTCTTGTAGACAAGGCTAACCTTGAATTCACAGAGACTGGCCTGCCTCTGTCTCCCAGTGCTGGTATTAAAGGAATGTGCTATCACCACCCAGTACACTCTCTCTCTCTCTCTCTCTCTCTCTCTCTCTCTCTCTCTCTCACACACACACACACACACACACACATATATGTATGTATTCTATATGTACATTGTGTGCATATGTGTGAATGTATGTGTAAAGGGGATATATTAGAATGACTACTCCAACAGGATGGAATCTGCTCATTGCCTCTGGGAACCATGTACACTGCCCTGCTCCAGGTACTCAGTGGGTCTGTCACTCCATTAAGCAGTTTGTGACATGCTCCTCACAAACCCCATTTAAGTGCTCAGTCTCCTAAAATAGCCAGAGTTCATACTGGCAGCACAAACCAGGAAGCCATTTTTAAGGGTCACATAGTTTGGGCCGCTATTGTTGAATCAGAAAACCTTTAAAGAAGCCACGGTACCCATGCTTGCCTCCAGCAAACAAAGCCCACCTGAAAAAAAAATGCTGGCTTCCAAGAAGCCATGCTTAACACTGTTTTTTTTTTTGTGTCTAGAATTTCTTTCCATGTTTTCTCAGGTTTTACAGGGATATAGTTGACTACGTTGCTACCAATTTGTAGCCAGAGGAGCTGATTGTTTATTTCCTGGGCACTCTGACACAAAACAATCAAACTGAAACTATATCAACTGCAAACACTACTCTAGTGTATTTCTGGATAATCCTTACATCTTAAATTAACACATTTATATTAATCTGTATATTATCATGTGGCTGTGGCAAACTGGTAAGGTCTTTCCAGTGTCTTGCATCTGTATCCTGTAGTGGTTACATGGCTTCTCACGGACTCTGCCTACTCTCTCCTCCATCTGCTTGGAATTCCAGTCTTGCCCGATTCTGTGCTGCAATAGGTCCAAAGCAGCTCCTTTATTAACGAGTGATATTCACAGAATACAGAGGGGAATCTCACATCACTCCCCATTGCCTCTTCCTCTGTATTGTTTACTTCTGCCTTTCCCAATTAATAGCCATCACCATTTCTCTTACTTTCTCCTTCATATCACTTGTATCCTGGTATTCTCCCTAGTGACCTCAGCCCCTTCTGCTTTAGTGGCAACATTTTTCTTTCCTAGATTCCGTTGTTACTCTGAGTAATATTTACATCAAGAGATTTTTAGCAATAGACCGCAGATAGAGAATACCTGAAGAGATTCCCCCCACCGGGACTAGGTTAACTCAGTCAATAGACTATGTTTTTGTTCCATCCATTTTCCTCAAAATTCCAATAGAAAGGACTTTAGGGAGTCCGGACAATCAATATTGACTGAACACAAACATGAAGGCAAAATACTGTATTTTTTTCCTAATTAAAAACATTTAAAGAAATAATATATAAGAACATTTTATTGAAAGTTTAGAGGATAGTTAAAAACTAGAAATTATGTGTCTTTAGTTATTATTTGTGAGAATCAATGAAGGAGGAGATCCAAGAAGTAAAATGGTCACTGTATATAGAGTGCCTCTCATGTGGAATTATTGGGTTCTGTTGCTAAACACAGTAGATACTTGGTTAGCAATTAGAGTGATTCTTGAAAAGAACCTGATTCCAAGTGCCCAATTATGAGGCTGCTGGATGCTGCTGAGTTGAAAAATATTAGGTACACTTGTGATTTATTCTGACACATTTCACAAAGCAGGAATTGGAAGAAACTTCAAGAACTTATTAATTTTTCCCTTTTGTAAGCCTCTGTCATTGTGGAGGACATGTGTTACAGACCTTAGATTTTACAGCAAAATCTAATTAGATAGGAACAACACAATATGTCTTTGAAAATATGTCTGAATAACAAACAAAATTTGTTTTGTAAATAATAACATAGTTCATTCTCTGTAGATACAACAGAGATAAGAAAAGGGAAGATTATAATGATATTTCATTATTAAAAAAATGATTTAAAGATCTATTATGATTTGAATGAAGACACTGAATTTGTCAGAAATTAAATCAAGTATTGAGAACAAAGACTCAATAGTAGCTCAAAATGTTCTAATATATTCACCAATTACAGTAAAAGCTAAAAATTACACAGTATAATTCTGCTTGCATAGACTACTTTACACCAATCATAAATTGATGGCAGAGAACTTGTACTGATCTGAGAGAAATTCCATGAATATTCCTGTCTATGATGACAAAGTAATTAATTCAAATAAGAATACACATTAATCCCCAAATCTCTATAATTAGGAATGGTGATTGAATATTTCTCTTTCTTTTAAGTGTAAAAAGAATAATAATTTATGATATCTAATAAAAATGACTTTATTCTCCTAAATTTTTATTCCCTCTAAAATCATTTACTTTTTCTTGAAGACTATATTTGACTCTTAATACTCAAACCCACACTGCCTCAATAATGTCTCAAAAGGGGAAGATGCCATCAACAGCTAATTCGTGCCTTTAATAAGTTTCAGGGTAATCTGTAATCTAAGGTTGATAGGGTAAATCATTTCATCCTTGCTATTTCATTTTATGCATTCTAAATGATTTTTTGAATGACACTACCAAAAATCTCTTATAAGAAGAAAAGATGTGTATTAGTGACATCATTAGGAGCATATGCAGAGAAATGTTTCGATTTGCTTAGCAAATTTGTGCTTCTTGTTACAACCATTGAAGATACCTTAGGTCTCTGATATTTTATGTAAGCACTATGGTGAATTGTTTTGACCTTTTTATTTCTGTTCTGAACAGTAACAGATAAAGTAGCATGCCTGTACTTCTATGTCTGGCAGTCTTCTACATCAGTCCATTACATTTAGTCCACATAGTCTTACCAGCCCCTGTTGCTTCCAGTCCAGTACACAGTATGTCCCCTTATTTTATAGGCTATTCAGTTTTCCTCTTTTTATAAATTTTATAAACTTAATTAAAATAGAGTTTTATTACCCCTTCCACATATTCTTTCCATGTCTGACCTCAGGCAAATTAATGGTTATTTTCTCTATAAATAGTTTGCTATGAACAGGTATAAATAAATAAGCATATAAACACAACCGTTTTAGTCATTTTAGTGTTGCCCAAATGTATGTTTCTAGAGCTATTCACTAGTTTGTGGCTTCTTTAAACCCCTTAAATACTTTGATAAAGTTTATAAGTGCTCTTTTGAGATGTGTGTCCTGGTGATCCACTAGATAATTCTTGTAAACTATTTCTGTGACAATAATGGATTTGGGAAAGGGGATGATATCAAAACTGTTCTAACCTTTGATGTTCTTTGTATTTTTGTAAAAAGACCTGAACTCGTGTACTCTATTGGTTGTAAATCTAATGTGGACAGAGCTGGCTGGGTGTTTACACAGAATATGAATTCTGGCCCAAGACTGAAGGTTAGGAAGGTTCAGTCAGGACTCCTCAGACTCAGCTGGAGTATAAGGTGTGGGACATTGACTTTGTCTGAGAATTAGGGTGTAGGCAACTGAGAATTAATGGAGAGAAACTGATAGTCATCAATGCCAACAATAAATTATGTCACCACTACTGTTTTTGAATCTTCATCTACACAAGCCAACAGATGATTCCATTCTAAAGAGTTATTCCTAGATAAGACAATCTAGATCCTAACAATATGCATTTTAGGACACATTTTTATTACTTAGGTTAGACAATGCCTGGCACATTATGTACAAGTGCTTCTTACAGTGTGGTTAATTATGATATAATTTTTAGATGTTTAAGTTAATTTTAATATTTACTCTTATTATATTACAATAACAGTCCCCCAATATAATTAAGCACAAATATTGTTGGCAAATGTATGTATTCACAAAGGTCCTTTTTAGTATTCTTAGTAAATAACTCAAACATCATATTTTATATTACTTTTTATTATCATTTGGTGAGCCACAATTTGAAGACATTAAGAACCATGTTTTTAATCTAACATATTAAAAATTTATGTGTACAGAAGCTGTGTGTGTGAATACATGCATATGCATATTTCAGTAATATAAAACAGGATGAAATATTATTATCAAAAGTACATCATTAATAAAAATACTACACTGTGAAATAATAATAGTGAAATAAAAATTGCAAATTTTTGATATATTAACTTGACCAAAAAAATCTTATTTCTATGCTAAATGTCTTCAAATAAGCAAAACCTTAGCCTATATAAATATTAAAGGATAAGATCACATGAGAAATTTGGGAGTGTGGAGTGGGAAAAGAAGAGAGGGATGATGTAGAAGGGGGAGCAGAAGAAGAGGAGGAAGTGGAACATGATGTTATGGGATGGTCAAAGTCGGAGAAGGACAGAGAGGGAATGCAAGAAAAAAATATCTTAACTGAGGGAGTCACTATGGGGCTAGCAAGAAATATGGCACTAGGAACATTGCCAGGAATCCACAAGAATGACCCCAGATAAGAACCAAAACAATAATGGAGAGGGTGCCTGAACTGGCCTTCCCCTGTAATCAGATTAGTGACTACTTAATTGTCACCACAGAACTTTCATCCAGCAACTGATGGAAGCAAATACAGAGATCCATAGAGAAGTACTGGACTGAGCTCTCAAAGTCTGGTCAAAGAGAGGCAGGATTAATATGAACAAAGGAGTTATGACCATGCTGGGGATACCCACAGAAACAGCTTGCCTGGGCTAATGGGAGGTCACTGACTCCAAACTAACAGTGGGGATCCGTATAGGACCAAACTAGGCATGAGTAACGGGTGTATGTCTGGAATAGTCTGTGAGACTACTGACAGTTGAACCAGGATTTATCCCTACCACTTCAAATGGCATTTTGGAGCCCATTCTCCTTGGAGGCACACCTTGTTTAGCCTAGCTGTAGTTGGAGGGCCTTGATCCTGCCTCAAAGTAATAGACTTTGTTGACTCCCCATGAAAAGACTTACCCTTTCTGAGAAGTGGATAGAGGGTGTTTTTTTTTTGGGGGGGTGGAGGGAGAAGGAGGAGAAGAGAGTGTGGAAACTAGAATTGGTATGTAAAATGAGAAAAGATTGCCTTTTAAAAATAATTTAATCAATTAAAAATACTAAAAGAAGATTGTTGTCTATATGAGAAAGTTTGTGAGATCTTATACAGTTTCATATAATAAAGAACTATTTTGAAAAACTTCTAATAAATTATAATTTTTATTAAAAGAGCTGTAATTAAATAATTGTCAGTAGCAATAGTACAGTTTGACATAAGTTGACATAATATGATATCATAATTAAAGCCATAAGGGAATAAAATTACACTTACAAATTATTTCTATTGAAGCTTTAAAGTAATCACAAGCAATATATTTTGTATGTGCCTTAGCAAATGACTTCAAAACCAATTACAATGAAATCAAGACAGATATATGATTAGATAATAATGTTAAAGCCCAAAGTCTACATTTTATTGATTTTTTTAAACTTCAGCAGAATCATGAAAATTTGTTCTCAATTTAGAAGTCAAGATAGAATATATAAG
This sequence comes from Myodes glareolus, assembly GCF_982192425.1. NCBI lineage: Eukaryota > Metazoa > Chordata > Mammalia > Rodentia > Cricetidae > Myodes > Myodes glareolus. The sequence continues at coordinate 26,859,705 of NC_142043.1, read as the reverse complement.
ATTCTCCAATGTCATATTGAGGCAAAGTTTAATAAGCACATATTTAAAAATTTAAATGACTAAAGACCATGTAGAAGTATCCCACATTGTAGTCTACTCTCTGACTATAATTAAGGAAGTGTGGACTTACCTGCTAATGAAGCTGCAAGCATTTGAAAATAACCAATAAAATTAGTCTGCATTGTCCCAAAGGGCATGGTCATTTTTTCCATATTACTTACTCTATATAAAATTCTTTGATTTTTTTTTTTGCCAGTGTATTTTTTTCAAATACTGTATGAGGATCAGCATAATCTGGTTCAGAGAAGAAAAATACTCTTGGTTTAGCAGGATGTAAAGGATTAAATATAAAGTCCTTGTTTGAAGGTGGTCATGAAAAATTCATAAACTGTTGCTGTTCTGAAAAATATGCACCACACATTGGAAACTGAATGGACTTGGTTTGTGGGTATGATTTGTTATCTTTCTAATATGAAATGTGTAATTATAAAGTCCTCTTGGAAGTGGCTTCATCTTCTCATTGTCTTATTCACTCTGACACATGGTGATTTTGTACTTAGAACATCATAGTTTTAATGTTTGAAAAGAATACATTGAGAGTGGCATGTAGTGAAATAGTAATGGATAGGTCTGTCTAAAGAAAAAATTGCCTATGATAATCAAGAGAAATTCACTGCAGTGTCCAAAATAAATACAATGGTTAGAAGTAGAACTTTATAAGGACCATGGCTTGCTGGATATGGTTACAACTGCTAGGGTCCAAGAAAAAGGTCCCAAAGAAGACCAACAAACACATATGCAGTATCAAGAGCGTTTTATTGATTCCAACTTTGGGGTGGCAAAAAAGCAACCCCCAAAGCAGCCCACAAGCCTTTAAAGAACAGTAAGGGAACTTCTAAAAAGGTGGGATTAATCTGGGATTGATTGGTGGAGGAAATATTAGTCTGGGTGTTGAGTGGTGAGAGTTGGCTGGTGGGAGGCCTAGTTGTTAGACATTTTCTGGTAGCAGAGTAGAGGAAGCTTTCTTTTGTCTGCTGAAGTTTGGGGGCACCTTCTGGGCCAACAGAGGGGCTTTGGGACTTTGGGGGCCCACTGAGCTAGTAGTAGGGCTTTGGGGATCCAATGAGCCAGCAGAGGGCTTTGGGAGCATTGCTGATGGTCACCCACAAGTTGTTCTTTTTATGAGACCGACTTTCTCAGCTCTGTCCCATTCTAGTGAAATAAAACTAAGGTCTGGTGTCTGTCAGGGCTCTGGTTGCTGCCCACCCCCAACCTTCTAGCCTTTTCAACAACTATTTCACAGTGAAAATAGTAATTAAATTACTTTGATAAATATTAAAAACACATTTTTATATTATGTACCCTTTATCTTAATTGAGACGTAACTGGTAAAACATATGATGTACTTGTTTTTGTTTGTTTGTTTGTTTGTTTGTTTTGGTTTTGATTCTTTGAGACAGGGTTTCTCTGTGTAACAGCCTTAGCTGTGCTGGAAGTCAGTTTGTAGACCAGACTGAGCTCACACTCACAGATATCCATCTGCTTCTGCCTCCCAGCTGTTGGAATTAAATGTGTGTTCCACTGTGCCAGAATTGTTGAATATTGACAATAAAAATTGAAAGTAATATATATGAGCCTGTATTATATTTAAATTATTTCTATCCTGTAGTGTGTGCTTAACAACTCATGAACGTCTCACTCATCCCATCTCAAATTTAAGACTACTTTCTCCTTAATTAGGATTAAATCCCTAGAGGACTCACATCTAGTGAAAACTGATTTCCTCTCAGAGATTGCCTGTTGCTCCCCATCTCCCTGTGGGACCTTATTAGATTTCACCAATCAATATTGGCATGTCAACTAGTATCACATGAAGATTATGTAACAACATTTTTTGAAATTATTACCCCAATCAAGTTAACAAGTCCATTTAAGCCCAAAGTTATTTATTGTGTGTAAGTATGTTAGTGCCCTCCTGATATAAAGTTCCTAACTATACAAATAAGTATTCACGATTGTAATTATGTTGTACATGAGTCTCTCCAAATGTATGTATTATGTAATTTTTTGTGTCCATTAAAATTTCCATTTTTATCTTTCATCACTCAGTCCCTCTCAACCACCTATTGACATTTTCCTAGACATTGTCCAGAAAAATATCATAAATAGATTTCTTTCTCTTTACTTGCTTAATGAAATATGTCATTCTCTTTGATATGATGAATGAATGCTTCCATTTCTTTAACTTAGTGACCAAAGAAGATCATGTTGTATAGAGTAATGCCTAAAAATGCGTTTTCAATCCCAAAACTAGTTAGGAAAGTAATACATTTTGATTTTCATAAGATACTACATGCCCATTTACATTCTGAGGCAAGGCTACTTCATAAGGGGGATAATGTTGAAGATATGACAGAAGGATTGTATGAGCTAGGAGAGTCAAGGTAATCTCAAGGGAATCCAAAGAAACAACTAACCTGAACTCATAGAAGCTCACAAACTCTGGACCAAGAGCTAAGAAGCCTGCATGGGACCAACCTAGACCCTCTACATATCTTTAACAGTTGTGTAGCTTGATCTAGTTGTGGAACTTCCAGTGGTAAAAGCCAAGCTTGTCTCTAATGCATTGGCTGACTTTTAGGAGCCTATTCTCATACTGGATTGCCTTGTCTAGTCTTAATACAAGGGGAGGAGCTTAGTCCTACTTCAACTTGTTATGCCATGTTTTGCTGACACCCATGGGAAGCATACCCCTTTCTGAACCAAAGCAGAAGAGTTGATTGAGGTATATGTGGGAGGGAGGTGGGAGGGAGGAACAGAAGAAGGGGAGAAAGGAGAAACTATGGTCAAAGTGTAAAATAAATAAATTTAGTCAATAATGATGATGATGATGATGACGATGATGATGACAAAATACAGCAAACACTGATGCATGCCAAGCTTTCAACTTCAGTACTGGCCCAGTATGGTATTGTAAATCTACCTGGCAGATACTGTTGCTGAATAAGAGAGAAAAAAATATTTCGGGATAATTAATCTTCACTTAAACAAATTCTCCAAGAAGTGTATACAATACATTTGAATATACCCAATTCCCTCTCCCATCTCCTTGTAGATTGATACCCCTTTCTTATTGACACATTTTGTCTGCCATCATCATTTCTTCAAAGTTATCAAGTTCAATTTGTGTTGGCCATACATTCTTGAATGTGTGACCTTCTACTGCAACACTGAGGACCTACTAAAAGCTGAATTCTTTAAGAAAACTGACTATCTGATTCCAAGAAGCTATCAACTGCCAGTAGCTCTTCAATTAGAAGTGCTACCATAAATAAAGTAATGGAGCAGAGAAGGCAAGCTTTGCGTGTTTCCTGGGAGCCAGATAACAGATGGGAATATTGAGATTTGAGAATTTAGAAAGAGACATATGTGAACTTACTGATACAGAAGATTACATACCCAACCCCGCCCACATGAACACACACATACACACACACACACACACACACACACACACACACACACACACTCTCTCTCTCTCTCACACACACACACACAGTTTATATAAAATTAGTTTTAATAGGAATTACTATGTAATAAGGCAACAATGACCCTAGCAGATGCCACAAAATGGCATATATAAGCCAGGGCCATATTGGTTTGCTAAGTTTGAAATTATTGAGAAGTTTTTAGATGTGTAAAAAGTACAAGCTATTATCAATGCCATTGGTTGATATACGTAACTTTATTGTAAGATACTGCTGCTTATAGAAAATACAGAAATCATACATTCACCTTGAACCATCAACCCTCCTGGCTAGCTTTTCTAAAGTTGGAAGATGCTAGACACGCTGCCTGAGGAAAAAAATAACTAATCCTCAAACTTTCCAAATTGTGCAATATAAGAGGTATAATAACAACTAATCTAAGAATATACGTCAACTGGTACAAAAGGGACATGAATACCACAGGACTAACTAAGCACTTTCTTATTTAAGTTCAGCTCCATGAATTGAAACCCATATCTGTCATCATTATTAGGCCTAGAGCTAGAGAGGTCTTAGGCCTTAGTGGAGAACTTACTACTACTATTTTGTCCTGTAAATGGACACGGTATAGAAACAATTCTTAATGTTTTATCATTATACCTATAGATTAGTATATCAGTCGATTTTCAGAGAATATTTTATTTGCAGTAGATAGTGTTTAACATAAAATTAAAGGTATAGTGAATAAGAATCCACAGAACGTAGAAGCCTGAATGAATAAACTGTATCACACCTGCCTGAGTCGGAGAACAAAGTAGAATGTGGTTCAGAAAATGGCAAGAGCCCCGTGTGATGGATGAGGACAAGGAAAAACTATTTTTCCGAACACTTCAGAAAGGTATTTGTCAACACATGCATAAGATTTATGTCACCCCTAGTCAAATAAGACATTTACTTTGTATTAAAATGAAAATTTTATTTATACGAACTGTATTTTGCTGGTTGGTTGGCAGTGACTAGTAATGACTGAGTGAAATGGAGATGCCTAGCAACTTTGGAAAAGAGAGCTGTGTTATGTATAGAAAGCTGAATAAGAAGGTGAACCCAAAGAAAAACATGTTTATCCTCCTGGATATTGGAAGTAGACAAGATCGCTGGACAAAAGTGGGAAGCACAGGGGTGGAGGTGGGGTGGGAGGAGGGGAGGAGGAGGGGGAGAGGAGGGGGGAGGGGGACACAGAGGGTGAGAAGGAATTTTGGGGAGAGCATGGGGGAATGGGATGGTTGAGATGGAGGGAGAGTGGGTGTGGGAGCAGGGAAGGGGATGTCTTAGTTAATGGAGCCATTTTTGGGATGACAAGGGACTTGGCTCTGGAGTGATCCCCAGGTATCCAGGGGGATGTCCCCAGCTAGGTCCTTGAGCAACAGAGGGGAGGGTGCCTGAACTGGCCTTATCCTATAGACACACTGATGAATATCTTGCATGTCACCATGGAACCTTCAACCGGCAAGAGATGGAGATAGAGACAGAGAACCACATTGGAGCTCTGGACTGAGCTCCCAGGGTCCAGATGAAGAGCAGAGGAAGGGAGAACTTGAGAGAGGAAGTCAGGACCGCGAGGGATGTGTCCACCCACTGATAGGGTGCGACTGGTCTATTGGGAGCTCACCAAGGCCAGCTGGACTGGAAATGGGCGAGCATGTGATCAGACCGGACTCTCTGAATGTGGCTGATAGTGAGGGCTGACTGAGAAGCCAATGATAATGACACTGGGTTTTGATTCTGTTGCATGTGCTGGCTTTTTGGGAGCCTGGCCTATTTGGATGCACACCTTCCTGGACCTGGATGGAGGGGGTAGGGCCTTGGACTTCCCACAGGGCAGGGCACCCTGACTTCTCTTTGGACTGGAAGGGGGGAGGGAGAGGGGGAGTGAAAGGGGAATGGAAGGAGGGGAGGAGGTGGAAATTTTTAATTAATAAGTAAATTTAAAAAAAGAAAGCCATTGTTTATCCTCCCTCTTGTAGGAGATAGCAGGTTCCATAGGACAGACAAAGTGGCAGGGGATTTTGGATAATAGATCAAGATGAATTCTCACCGAAATGGAAAAGGGTGACTGGTGAAATTGGAGTCAGTTTTAATGTCAGTGAATGCCCAGCTCTGAGATACATTCCCTATCATTATGACACTCTGCATTTTATATCATCTTCAAGTGGTTATTGTAAGAACATGGAAAATTTTAAGAAACTGCTTGATCAGGAGCTGGTTAAGGCACTCGATTCAAGAAACTGCAACATCAAGAGCTAGTTAAAAATAGGAAGATCTGCAAAAGTATAAACCACAAAATGCTCCTAACTTCTAGCCACCTGTTGACACCCAGCTTTCAGGTTTAGACAAAACTTGACATAACTGCTCAGGGGAGAGCAGAGGTCATGCACAAAAGCAAAAGTAGCTGCGTACAGGGGGAAGTCGGTGTGCAGAAATAGTCCACCCCTGTATCTAACAAATCCAACCCCCTTGACCCTAAGTAAACCTGGCTTGCGGTTTTTGCCTTTATATACCAACCACAAATGGAGAACAGGAGCTCTTCCTACTGTGCTGCGTCACATGGGGGACTGCTCCTAGCTAGCTGGAACGTATGTGCTTTTGCATCCTGGTCTTCACTGAATTCCAGTGGTTTCTCTGCAGGTTTCTCAACGTGGGCACAACAGTTATTACAAACAAATAAAACAAGCATATGTGTAAAAATACTGTAAGTCACAAATTATTTTTGTAAGATTGTGTGAGAAGATAGTTTAAATAACAGATTTCAAAATTCTTAAAATTTCATTTTAGTGAAGAATTTATTAACTCTATTTTCTTTTAGATTATGAAATTCTGGAAAACAAAGAAAGTCTAAAAATATTAGCATGATATTTCTTAAAATAGTAAACTAAATTTATATTTATGCTATATTCTTTCATTATAGGTTTCAAATATGTTTTCTATCTGCTTACTAAAGGGTTAAACTATTGAATTTTGTCTAATAAAATTTAAGAACCATTGAGCTTGGATTTATACTACAGTTAAATTATATCATGGCTGTGTATTGGTATCCTGAAGGTGTTAAATTGTTCAACAAAGAGAATTCAGAAATCTACTCATTTTGAATGCAATAGTCTTGTTATAATTAACTACGTATATGTTTAATTTCTGCTTCATTAATAAAGAAATATGGACTGGATAGATGGCCCAAGTGAATGCACTTGTTGCTCTTAGATGGGACCTTAGTTTGATTCTTATTACCCACAGAGTAACTCAGAACCATCTATAACTCCATTTCCAGAGACTCCCAACCTTAACTTTGAAATCTGCAAGCACAGAGCATGGACTTAATGCACACAGATAAAACAAAGCAGAATGTTCATCCACAACAGAATTAATAAGTTTTTAAATGAACAAATGAGTGTTTTCCACTGGTCAGATTTATGGAATTAACGATAATAGAGGTACCTAATAAGATTATTGTAAAGTTACTATCTTGTTTTTTAATGTAACAGTGTTATATTAGGAAAATATGTATGCATGTGTGTATCATACATAGGAAAATATGTATGATATATTTATGTTTCCTCATGTTTTCCTTTTCCCAGACATTTCTAATTTCATTATTATTCATTAATAAGTACATTATATATCATGTTCTAACATGGATGAATGAGAGAAACATGCAGTGATAAATTTCTTCTGCTATAAGAAAAAGTGAAACAAAACAAACAAAAGGCTGCGGCTAATTTTACCTTTTCAGTTGCATGTCTAAGCTTATATTTTTGAAATATAGGAAGCTGAGCTTCTCTGGAGCGTTTTTGATCCATAAATAATTCTTTGGAATTTTTGGAGTATTGTGGTAAGTGGAACAATGTCACTCATCTTGTCCAAAGGTGTCACATCCCAGAGCGCACAACCCTCCTGGCACTCTAATTTTAGCCAAGTGAAACGTGGGTAAAACTTATGTACCCATAAAATAATAAATTTTGTTGTTTTTAAGCCACTACATTTGTAGTGATTTGTAACAGACTCAATAGAAAACTGTTAACAGAACCCTACAGGCACTGTAAATCCATCTTCATATGTGCTCATTGACTCTTTCCATAACCTCTTTCCATGGCCAGCCGAAACTACAAAATCCCTTAGCAGAGATTTGTAACCTTTAACTTCCCTGTTACTGCAGGTGGCTGGCACTCTCTGCACATATTTACTTCACATTTAAATCCATTTGTTCCTCTTCAATTTCAGTATCTCTTACAGAGATGCAAGTGTGCATTTTTTAAGGTTATAAAAATTTATGAGAATACAAAGCAAAATGCTGAATAAATTGTTTCTCAGTTTAAAATCACATGTCCTACAGTGATTCATGAGACACACAGAAGAATCGTAGGTGACAGGAAATACTGATGGCAATGTCGATATTATGGAAGTGTTGGCAAAGAAGTCTGCAGAAGGTTGCTGCTAACCAAGTAGGGGCCTTTATTGGTGAAAGCAAAAATGGGGAAAATGTAAAATGAATTGGAGAGAGGCAGCCCAAGGGCCAATAACAAAAAAAGTTACCTGATTTTACTTACATGCAGGTACATATAGATATGTATCAATATATTGTATATTTTGGGGCTTGGGAAATGGACCAATGCCGTACAAGCACGAGTTTGAGTTCACTCCTTAGGTATCTATGTTAAAAATGTATGCTGTGGTGACATGTGCCTCTGACCTCAGTGCTGAGAGAAGAAGACAAGTGAATCCCACTAGTTTGAAGGCCAGATATTTTAGATATATCGATGAACTCCAGATCCACCGAGAAACATTCTCCCAAAATGTAGAGTGGACATCAATGGGGAAAGACAATGATGATCTACATTCATACACACACACACACACACACACACACACACACACACACACACACACACACATACACACACAAACACACACACACACACACAATCACACACACCATACATTTATACAAACATATTTTTGCATAATACATATAAATATAAAACATATTTCATTATTCATGGAAGCATAATGGAGACTCTTTGAAGGTAAGTGGAACAGACAGGAAGGAGAAATAGATACAGTGTTCGTGGGGAGAAACATGCATTTTTCAAATGCATATGTAATGGTAATTAAACTAGTAACATTATCTTTCTTCTGTAGGTCTTAATAACTTCTTACACATCATGAAACTGTATTGCCCTCATAAAAAGTTTCTAGTAATTTTCCATTATCTTCAACAGGCTAATTCTAGATGTAATACACTTTTTCTAATTCAGTCTGATGACTATAGAGAATAATACAAAAATAAAACACTCTTGTAGTCATGAATCAAAGATAGATATACACCTGTTCTATCACTAAAATATTGTCTGAATTCCATAAGGTGTGTTTTGAATTCTATACCATAAATAATGTGACCATGACATGTGAAGATGAATTATTAGAATTTTGAGATTTTACAAAATTAGGATATGTGAGAGAAATCATAGGCACTGAAAAGACTGCTTATCATTTAGAGCATTTTCTGCTGTTGGCAAAATAAGCAAGTTCATTCTCTTTATCTACATTATGTGATATGGCACATAGCTTTCTGCAAGTCCAAAATATCGGAGAAAAGAAAAAGGAAAGAAAAACAAAATATTCTCAATATCTACTTTGGGAATTCAATATTTCCCTGATGTTTTTGTGTTCGAAATTCATATGGACCCTGTCTAATATGCTGAAAACTAGCAATAAATAATCTATAATTTAGCTTTCAAATAAGGTAACTTTGTTCTTTTCAAGAGAAAAATAAATGTTGTGACTTATAATTTCCACAGTGGATATTTCACATTTCCCTTCTTTTCAAAAAAGGAGAATACATCACGGATTTTAATTTTTGAATTATTTTATTTGTGTGAGTTTTGTATATATGCCTGTACATCACATTCACAGTTCACATCCCCAACACAAGAGAAGGTGCTGGATCCCTAGGCTGTCAACTATCACATGACTATGAAAAATTTGACTTGTGCCTTCTTGAAGAGCCAGTCTTCTTGACCACTACTAGATCATCTTTCCAAATCCCCAACTCCCTTGCTCCCCTGCTTCTGCCTCTGTCTATTAGCCCCTTCTTCCCACCACCAATGAGTTTTTGTTGTTATCATTGTTGTTTTGGTTTCGTTTTTTGTTTGTTTGTTTTGCTGTTGCTATTTTATTTTATGAGTGCATAAATACCTTAAAATTAGGTCTCACAAATGGTTAATTAAAAAAAGCATACACAAGAAGTTTAAAGCCAGTTTCAAACAAACACAATCAAAATCAACAGACATTGTTTAATAAGATAGATTGATAGTTTATTGACAACTGAATATGTTTTGCATTTAAAACTTTTATTTCATGACTGTTAAAATTTTTACTCAAGTGGTGACTATAAGCATAAATAATTTAGAGAGAATTACAATGAATAAAGATCATGGTATTTGTAAACTTTCTTTTTATTTGCTTCAAAAAACCTAAAAAAAAATATGCTGAAAGGCATGAAGTCTTTGTGTATAGCAAGGGGTGTGCTGAGAGGAACTCTTCGTTATGTAGAAAAAAATTCTGCTGTAGATATGTGTTGACAGGCCCTACATTATTTCCTCATTGAAAACTTTACAGTGTCTATTAGACAGATTTATTTATTACACATTTCTTTCTGGTAGATGAATACTGGACTTTAAAATTAGATATGACTTGATTCACATATCATTTCAGCCACATAACTGTTATGTGATCTGGAGCAAAATAGTAAATCTCTCTGAGGTCTGAATTTCCAACCAGAAAATGATGGCTGTATTTCACCTAATCTGAATCTTCAGCAATTGAAAATGCATGGAACTTATACAAAGTGTTAAGAAAGAAAGGAAAAAGCTGTTGCAGTTATAGTTTTAGTATGCATCTTAGACTGAGTATCAATACCATAGCATAATATAATTATAGATCTTGGTAAAATATAGGCCTAAAACCATCTGATCTCTGTTATTTACAGTATATTATTGCAGGGGAAAAAGAGAAAGCAATGCCCTAATAAATCAAAGCTTTCACCTCTCTGTCCTATTCATCTAGATTTGTGCATATTTACATAAGTATAATAGTATAATTTTAAAGATTATATTCATGTATCATACAAGGTTTCCTTATTCAGCAGATTTCAGCACTCCTTTTTAACTGCATAAATATTAATTCATATAAAATATATTTCAACAAATGTCTTGGTGTTCCAGATCTTAGCTACTATAAAATATACTACTGTAAATATTTTAACCTCTTTAGCCTCTGTGCCTACTTTATCTCCTAATAGCAAATGTTGTCACAATGACTTTAATGAGCCATAGCACTTGATAGTTCTTAATAAACATTTTCAAAAGAAGTATCTTAAATATATAAGTACTTTAAAATGTCAACCAATAAAAATTTGAAGTTGTTTTCCAGAATTAATATAGTAGGTTAACACCTTCTCTAATATATATATATATATATATATATATATATATATATATATATATATATATATATATATTGGGCAGAGTCATAATTTGAGTATATTGAACAGTAATACCTTAGTAATGATGAAATTAAAATTTCTATTTTTTCAAAATATAGTCATCAGTACTTTTTTCTTTAACTAAAATGAGTCAATATGGTTTTGTGCTGTTTTGTAACAGTCTCTAATTGTTCAAGATCCAATTCTATTACAACATATTTTAAAACTTTTATATAATTGAAGTATGAAATATTTTTGTTTATAATAAAATTTGAGGGATAATATATCCTGCTGCATTTGATTAAACAAACACATTCATATGAAGACATATATTTAGCCTTGGATTACTTAAAACATTTTTTTTGTAGACCAGGTAAACCTTAAACACAGATATATATTTTTCTATGCCACTTGAGTGCTGGAATCAATGGTTTGTCCCACCACAGCTGACCCATTTATATTTTTAAAAGCATGTTCTTAGTGTACTGTTAATGAAAAAGACATTTGTTCTGTGGAATTTTACTTAGACACCTGATACATAGTAGCTTATCTGAAGGCATGGAGCTTGTTGATCATAAATTGTTTTTAGGCATCAGGTAAAAGCTTAAAATTGATTAGAAAAAATATGCATATTTGATAATTTAAACATAGGCAAATATAAACACAGGATATATTTACACATAGTTGATCTTGATTATATGGATCTTGTTTGAGAACTGAAGTTAGTGCCATAAAATAAATACCTGAACCAAATTGTCACTAGCAAGTAAAGAATGTATGTTGAGGTAATGAAGTGAATACATTTTATGTTCATTTTTATTAAATTATTTTATGTAACCAATGTACATTCAGCATTATTAAAATGACTTCTAATTGTATTGTGAGGTGTCGTATCACTATATTTAGTATGATATAATGTTCCTTCTGATTTCTTAGTGAATTATTATATATATAGAAAGTATATACTTATGGTATCCAGCTATGGTACACATATTGAAAGCCTGCAGAATGTATACTTAAAGATATCATACATGATGGAGATAGAGAGATAGCTTGCGTTAAAAGGGGTGACTGTTCTTTCAGAGAACCAGGGTTTGTTTTCCTGCACTCACCCGCACAGGGCAACTCACAATCCAGAGGATTCAGTACCCTCTCTATCCTCCATGGTCACTATACATGCACGTGTTTTGCAGACACACATTCAGAAAAATACCTATAAGAATAAAATTATATGTATTTGAACATTTCTACTTATTTGGTAGTAGCAATTTTAAATTTTGATGTATAATAGAGATTAATATTTTGCTTGAAGTTAGGTAGATATTGCTAATATAAAGAGTCTGCAAATAGTCTTATTTTATTGGCAGTAGTTTATGGTGGGTTAGTTGTTCAACACAGCTATTTCTCAATAAAATGCAAATATTTGATAATGATAATAATCCTTTAATATCAGATCACCGTCTTTGACATCTCTTTTCTTTCTTTCCTTCCTCATTATAGTTTCTTTCTTTCTATAAGATTAATCACATTTGAATATCCCATTCGAGGAACCCAGACCAACGTTAAATCACATAACACACTTTGTACAAATTCGATTATCTTCCAAGAAGGGAGGACAAAATTCCACAAGAGTGGGACTGAACAAGCTACCTAGGCCGGAGTGGGCCTGAGAAAGTAAGCTCCATGAAGTGCAAGTCAGGAGCCAATCCAGTCCTGGGACACTGGCAGACAAGATCTGAGCTAGAGATTTGGTACAGAACAGATTGGAGACAGTGAACTCCACTGGAACAGGTAGAGGGGAGTAACTCCAAGGAAGAGGACCAGAGCCAGAGTTCTTTACAAGACCAACCACAAGACAGGGACCTCTGCAGGAAAGGATCCAGACCAGGGACACCTACAGAAATAAGTCTGAGGTGACAGCCTAGACTCGAGCAGTACTGAGACAGCATACTGCAAAGGAGCAGAGCAAAGCCCAGGAATGCTGAGTGACCTCCAGGAAGAGAGAGCAACCAATGGGGTACCTAGAACTGTGACACTGACTGTATCATGAGAAACAACCATCTGAGCATTGGATTCATTGGCACCTAGAAGATTAATCAACAGAATCTCAGACAGCCACAACCACACCTATTAGAGAAAAAAGATGAGTAGAAAAAGTAAAAACACATAGACCACCACAAATAACAACACAACACCATTAAAACCTAAAGACCCTATCAGCAAGATTTGAACAAACCAAATATCTGAAGCAGAAGAAAATGACCTAAAAAGTAACTTCAGAAGAATGTTTGAAACTTTTAAAGAGGAAATGAGAAATTCCTGCAATGAAATGGAAGAAAAGAGAAACAAAAAACTGGAAGACATGAGCAAATCCCTTAAAGAAAACCAAGAAAAGGTAATCAAACATGAAAGACACTATTCAAGACTTGAAAACTGAAATACAGACAATAATGAAAACATAACCAAAGGAACTATAGAAACAGAAATCATGAGAAAATGATCAGGGACCGCAAATGCAAGCATGAATAACAGAATACAAGAGATAGAAGAGAGAATCTCAAGCACTGATGATACAACAGAGGAAATAGACTCATCAGTTAATGAAAACATTAAATCTAACAAAAGCTTAATACAAAATATCCAGGAAATACGGGACACCCTTAACAGGCCAAACTAAGAATAATAGGCATAGAAGAAGGAAAAGTTCAACTCAAAAGCACAGAAAAAATATTTAACAAAATCATAGATGAAACCTTCCCCAACCTAAATGAATATATGACTATGAAGATACAAGAAATTTACAGAATATCAAATAGAGTGGATCCAAAAAACTTTCCCCTCACCACATAATAATCAAAACACTAAGCATACAGTGTAAACGAAGAATATTAAAAGCTGCAAAGAAAAAAGTTAAAGTACACCTATCAGAATTACACCTGACTTCTCATTGGAGACAATGAAAACCAGAAGGTTGTGGTCAAGCAGACATAAAGAGACCACAGATGACAGCCCAGACTATTATACCCAGCAAAACTTTCAATCACCAAAGAAGGACAAAACAAGATATTCCATGGCAAATATATATATATATATATATATATATATATATATATATATTTAACCAATACCTAGCTACAAACTCAGTCCTACACAAAATACTAGAAGAAAAACTTCAACCCAAGGAAGTTGACTACTCCAACATAAACACAGACAATTAATGGTCTCATAGTAGCAAATCCAAAAGAAGGGAAAAACACAAAAATTACCATCACAAACAATAAAAACTAAATTAACAGGAGATAGCAACCACTGGTCATTAATATCCCTTAATGCAAATGGAGTCAACTTACCTACAAAAAGGCACAGGCTAATAGATTGGATACAATAACAGAATCCTTTTTTCTGCATACAAGAAACACATCCCAACCTCAAAGACAGACATTGTCTCAGAGTAAAGGATTGGAAAAAATATTTCAATCAAATGGACCTAAGAAACAAGTGGGTGTGGCTATCTTAATATCTAACAAAATAGACTTCAAGCTAAAATCAATCAAAAGAGACAAAGAAGGTAATTTCATATTAGTCACAGGAAAAATCCATCCATTGGAAATATCCATACTGAACATCTATGCCCAAACACAAGGGCACCCTTATATGTTAAAGAAACACTTCTAAAGCTTAAATCATACATTAAAATCCACACACTAATAGTGGGAGACTCAACACTCCCCTCTCACTACTGGACAGTTCAGTCAAACAAAAAATGAACAGAGAAATAAGGTAACTAACACATGTTATGACTCAAATGGTCTTAATAAACACCTATAGAATATTCCATTCAAACAGAAAGAAAGTACCTTCTTCTGAGCACTTCATGGAACATTCTCAAAAACTGACCACATACTCGGTAACAAAAAAAACCTCAATAAACAAAAAAGTGGAATAACCCAATGTACCTCATCAGATAACCGTGATTTAAAACTAGAAGTCAACAGCAATACTAATTCCAGAAAAGCCACAAACACATGGAATTAAATAATGATCAGCTGAATCATCAATGGGTCAATGAAGAAATAAAGGGAGAAATTAAAGACTTCCTAAAATCCAATGAAAATGACCACACAACATACTCAAATTTATGGAACACAATGAAAGCAGTGTTAAGAGGAATGTTCATAGAACTAAATGCCTACATAAAGAAACTGAAAAAAATCCCACACTAGTGAATTAACAGAACATTTGAAAACTTTAGAACAAAAAGAAGCAAACTCACCTAAGAGAATTAGATGGCAGGAAATAATCAAATTGAGAGCTAAAATCAACAAAATAGAAATAAAGGAAACATTACCATGAATCAATGAGACAAAGAGTTGGTTTTTCAAGAAAATCAACAAAATAGACAAACCTTTATCCAAACTAACCAAAGGGCAGAAAGAGAATATCCAAATTAACAAAATCAGCAATAAAAAGGGGGATATAGTAACAGACATGGAGGAAATACAAAGAATCATCAGGTCATATATCGAAAACCTGCACTCCACAAAACTGGAAAACTTAAAGGAAATGGACAACTTTCTGAATAGATATCACTTACCAAAATTAAATTAAGACCAGATAAGCAAATTAAACAGACCTATAACTGCTGAAGAAGCAGTCATCAAAAGTCTCCCCCCCCCAAAAAAAAGCCCAGGATCAGAGAGTTTCAGATCAGAATTTTACAAGATTTTCAAAGAACAATTAACACCAATACTCTTCAAATTATTCAACACAGTAGAAACAGAAGAAACATTGCCAAACTCTTTTTATGATGATATAATTATCCTGACACCCAAACTGCAGAATGACATTACTAAGAACGATAATTACAGAGCAATCTTACACATGAATTTTGATGCAAAAAATACTCAATAAAATACTGGCAAATTGAATCCAAAAACACATCAGAACCATCATCTACCATGATCAAATCAGCTTCATCCCAGAGATACAGGTGTCGTTCAACATACAAAAATATGTCAATGTAATCTACCATATAAACAAACTGAAAAATAAAAACCACATGATCTTCTCATTAGATGCTGAAAAGGATTTCAACAAAATAAACCTTCCTTTTATGATTAAGGCCTTGGAGAGAGCAGGGATACAAGGAACATGCCTAAACATAATAGAGGCAATATACAGCAAGCTAACAGTCAACATCAAACTTAATGGAGAGAAACTCACAGCAATTCCACTGAAATCAGGAACAAGACAAGATTGTGCACTCTCTCCATATCTATTCAACATAGTTCATGAGATCCTAGCTAAAGGCATGAGAGACACAAAGAAGAGATCAAGGGGATACATATCAGAGAAGAAGTCAAACTCTCACTGTTTGCTGATGATATGATAGTTTAAATAAGCGATCCCAAAAAATCTACCAAGGAACTTCTATAACTCATAAACACTTTCAGTAATATAGCAGGATACAACATTAACTTAAAAAAAATCAATAGTCCTCCTGAACACATATGTTAAAAGGGTTGGGAAAGAAATCAGAGAAACAGCACCCTTCACAATAGCCACAAATAGCATAAAATATCTTGGAGTAACTCTAACCAAACAAGTGGAAGACCTGTATGACAAGATCTTTAAATCTTTGAAGAAGGAAATTGAAGAAGACAGCAAAAAATGAAAAGTTCTGTCATGCTCTTCAGTAGGCAGAATTAACATAGTAAAAATGGCAATCTTACCAAAAGCAATATACAGATTAAATGCAACGCCCATCAAAATCCCAGCAAAATTCATCACAGACTTCAAAAGAATGGTATTCAACTTCATATGGAACAATTAAAAAATAACCCAGGATAGCTAAAACAATCCTGTACAATAAAGGAACTTCTGGAGATATCACAATCCCTGACTTCAAACTCTATTACAGAGCTACAGTCCTGAAAACAACCTGGTATTGTCATAAGAACAGACAGGAGGACCAATGGAACCAAATAGAAGACCCGGGTATTAATCTACACACCTTCAACCACCGGATTTTTGACAAACAAGCAAATGAAAAAAGAAAGCATATTTAACAAGTGGTGAAGGCATAACTAGATATCAACATGTCGAAGAATAAAAACAGACCCAAATCTATCACTATGCACAGAACTCAAGTTCAAATGGATCAAAGACCTCAACATAAAGCCAGCCACACTGAACCTTATAGAAGAGAAAGTTGGAAGTACATTTGAATGCCTTGGAACAGGAGACCACTTTCTAAATATAACCCCAATAGCACAGATACTGAGAGAAACAATTAATAAATATATAGGACCTCCTGAAACTGAAAAGCTTTTGTAAAGTAAAGGATGTGGTCAACAAGACAAAATAACAGCCTACAGAATGGGATAAGATCTTCACTAATCCCACATTAGACAGAAAAATATACAAAGAACTCAAGAAATTTTTCATAAAAAGAACAAATGATCCAAAAAAATGGAGTACAGACCTAAACAGAGAACTCTCAACAGAGGAATCTAAATGGCTGAAAGACACAACATTCTTAGTCATCAGAGAAATGTAAATCAAAACAATTCTGAGAGTTCATCTTAGACCTGTAAGAATAGCCAAGATCATAAACATTGATGACATCTTATGCTGGAGAGTTGTGGGGAAAATGGGACACTTCTGCATCTTTGATGGGAATGCAAGCTGGTAAAGTCCTTTTGGATGTCAGTATGGTGATTTCTCAGAAAATTCGGAAACAACCTTCCTCAAGACCTACTAATACCACTCTTGGCAATATATTCAAAGGATGCTCCATTATGCTATAAGGACATATACTCAACTATGTTCATATCAGCATTATTTGTCATATCCAGGACCTGGAAACAACCTAAATGCCCCTTGACTAAAGAATGGATAAGAAAAATGTGGTATATTTACACAATGGAATACTCTACAGCAGAAAAAATAACATCTTGAATTTTGCAGGAAAATGGATAGAGCTAGAATACATTATTTTGAGCAAGGTAACACAAACACAGAAAGACAATTATCACATACACTCATTCATAAGTGGTTTTTTAAACACAAAGCAAAGAAAGTTAGCCTAAATTTCACAATCCTAGAGAAGTTAGGCAACAATGAGGACACTAAGAGAGACTGACAAAGATCTAATCTACATGGGAAGTAGAAAAAGACAAGATCTCCTGAGTTAATTGAGCAAATGGGGACCTTTGAGAGAGGCAGGAAGGGGAACAGAGAAAAATATAGAGCTCAATAAAAATCAGTAAAAATGTTGTAAAAAATAAAATAATAAAAATACAATAGTTACAACCTTAAACTAGAAAAAACAGAAGAGAGAAAGGTGTGAATTTGTCAGTCCAGAACAATTTTTATAGTAAACATATCAATCATACAGTAGGCAATTTTATGGTGTGCATGTTTGTTATCTATTTTCCATGAGGAAGAGAATGATGGCATTTGGGAACAGAATACCGAACCACAATTAGCTCTCTGCACCTGATAGTCAGCTGTGTAGAAGAGGAGTATTTAGGAAAAAAAATCTTCCTAAGGTGTCATCAAGAGTATCTTCAATGTGTGTCATCTGTATTTAGAAAACTTGGCAGATGCAGTACATATGAGAGTCATTGAACTTTGTGAATAATGTTTGAAAGAGAGTGCTCAAAAACAAGCTAAAAGAGAAAGATTTTCTAGGAATCATTCTACTATCACATCCTTCGTATATCTATTATTAGAAAATTGACTATCAAAATAAATTTTAAGACTATCCAATGAGTGAAAATGTATCTAATGTGTATAATATATATCTGAACATCAAAATATGAAATTTGCCCATTCTTTTTCCTTCTTTTCAAAAATTAACTCTGAAGCAGTTATAGTTCACTGTTATTTTTCTCTGTGCATTTTTTCATGTTTTGTGAAACATTTCATTACAGACTTTCTGGTGAAAAGACATCAATTATTCATGGCTGAAAAATTTTCAGGGTCATGTCCAAGAATAGACTTACTGAGTGTCTCATTCATGATCATCCTAAGCAGAGATATCATGGATATTGCTCTCAGAAAATAATGGAGAACACTTATCAATGTTTGTAGAATTTTTCCTAAAATAAAAAGTAAAATTTACACTATTAATCACTATCTAAGAAATTCAGGCAAAGCATTTTCCTGGACACTCAATGAATTAATAGAATTAGAGATCTATCTTCAACATGTGAGATTTCTCTTGTTCTTCATCTGGGTATCTGAAATGTAAACTCATCAGCTGGTGTATAAAGGTTTATACAAGTGTGTTCAAACAAACCAGAAAGTTAAGCATGTAATATATGAGGTATTAGTGAATACACTCTCTCAAATTTTGTGAATAGCAACAACACTGTTTCAAATTCATGGTTCTAGCGACAATATTAAGGCTACCTTTCATTAACATGAGTGAAGCACTAATATTTATGCCAAAATATAATTGAATTCAATTTTCATAAAATTATTTTTGATGCATTTATGTAGATTAATTTACATGTGTGTTCGTGTGTGTATCTACATGTACTTGAGAGTGTGTATGCGATTGAGTGCATATTTTTGTATTTTTGCTTGTTTATGTGCATGCAACGGTATGTATATGGAGATTAGAGGAAAGCTTGTGAGAATATGTTCTCTCCTTCCATTTTGTGGCAACTGGGACTAAAATAATGTCATTGGTCTTGGCAGTGAGCACCATGAGTCACTAAGCTATCTTTCTGCTTCATTTTTAAATTAGCTCAACTAGAAACATACTTCATTTTCTTCCATCACTCATATTCAAACAAACTCAATAATGTGTTGTTTTAGTAGCTTGTCTAAGCTCTTAATGGAAGAATTACCAGTGTTGTAATTAATGTATATTTCCAATCTCTATTTTGCTAACAAATTAAACAAAGCAGATCACAAATACACTGGGGGGAAAATGTCATAATTTGGCAGCATTCTTCTGAATTATTCTAAGCCATCAGCATGTTTGTTAAAGATGAGGAATATGTAGATGCTTTGGAACTTTTATGGCACCCACCAAAGGTTTGAATACATATTTATTAGAAACTTTGAAAAATCAATAAAATTGTTAAAGTTGGCAACATGTATATGGAAGTGAAAAGATTTATAAACTGTGGTTTTATTACTGTTTTACATATTCATTGTCACTATAAATACTAGAAAGTCTCGTTTATTTGTTCTTAAATTACCATTAAGTTTTTTATCTTCTTAAATTGAAATGAGATCCTCATAATTTATAAGTCAATAAATGTGTGGTAATGACTTGATAACTGGATTAAGGCAGATCAAAAAGCATGCTTTCTCCAGCTATTTTGATATTAAGAAACAAAATAATTACAATAAATATTTTTCAAGCGACTATATAGTATTTATGATTCTAAAATATCAATTATTCTTAAAGATAGGAACATACATGGATATATTATACTATCATGCTATTTTCCTATCCTGGTAAGTGTTAACTGAGAATTGACTAACTAATGAAATAGTATAGATAAAATATAAATAAGAATTTGATACACCATGAGAAATATTGATATTCTGCCTATTTCAAAGCACCATGACTATCCATGACATTATTAAGCTCAAAGACGCAAAATAGCATTTTAGAAAACAAAACTACTGTACAGCTTCAAAATGCATATTTCAGCCTTTCTAAGGCGTATTCATACAAGCTGTTTCATCTATAATGATATGCTCATGAAAGACGTTCAAAGGTGAAAAATGGGGTGTGACATTCTTTTTTTATCTATTGAATTTCCTTCTTTGCCAGCACCAATTAAGGCTGAAAAGGATGATTTCCACTGCACAAATTTTGATATTTCTTAGTATTAATAAGCTTAGCTTAGTTTTTTAATCAAAATTTTTAAATATTTTTTGATCAGTTTCCCCTCCCCCAAAGCCTCCCAGACCCTCCCCATCTCCTGACCCACCCAACATTCTCTTCTTAGCTCTACTTTGAAAATTCACTTACAATGCTATATTCATCCCTGCTTTAGTGACCTTAATCCCTAGGCTATGGTGATGATGAATGTCTGAGAATCTATCCTTGGCTCTTGTGCACTTAGTACTCTCTTACTACCATCCTAGATAGGCTGCTTCCAAGATGAAATGAGAGGAAATGATTTTTAAATGCAAGGTTCCAATTAACAGATGATCAAGGAGTTGTGTTTCCTCTGCAACAGACAGATGTTTTCTTTTGCAATCCAAATCTTGGGGCCCCTAAAAGATTTACCACAGAGGGAACATGATACAGGCACAGTTCTCTCTAATATGTGCATATACTCTCCTGATATCCTCTTGTGACTGCCTTTCCCTTTCATCTCTAATTCAATATACACCATCATATCATATGATGTGTGATTTCCCTCTGTATGCTGTGATTACCATTGATTAATAAAGAAACTGCTTTGGGCCTATAGCAGGACAAAACAGAGGTAGGCAAGCAAAACTAAACTGAATGATGGGAAGAAAGAAAGCAAAATCAAGGAGAAGCCATGTAGCTCCACCAGAGACAGACACTTAACAGAAACTGCTGGTAAGCCACGGCTATGTAGCAATACACAGATTAAAAGAAATGGGTAAAATTAAGATGTAAGAGCTAACCAATAAAAAACCTAGAACTAATAGACCAAGTAGTCATTTAATTATTACAGTTTCTGTGTGGTTATTTCAGGCGTGAGCAGCTGGGAATAAGCAAAGAGCCTCCTACAACAAATTGACATACCAATGTGGGACTGACTAAATTCACATAAAACCTGAGAAAGCATGAAAAGGAATTATAGACACAAAATACAAAGTTTAACATAGATTCTTGCTCTGTTTGCCGGCAGTGTGCCACAGCACCTTTAAGAAAGGCCTTAGTGATTCAGGGTACCAATAAATAAATAAACAAACAAACAATAAAACAAAAACAACATCAAAACACGCAGTTTTGAAAAGGTACAAACTCTGACTCTTTAGGGAGGTCCAGTTACAGAGCATTTAAATGGGGTTTGCGAACAGAATACTACAACATGCTTAATGGTAACAAAGACCTGCTGTGCCACAACTCTGGATCTGGGGTAGAGAGAATGGCTCTCAGAGGCAGCAAATGTAACTCTGCTATGTTGGTCTGGGTGGAGCCAACAGGCAATGTTGTGGAGTTGGTCTTATCCTTGACCACCAGGCATTGTAAAAAAAAAAAAAAAAGTTTTTTTTTCCTGTTCAGAAAATAATTAGATACACAATAAAGACAGATGCTGATAAAAAAAAAAGACCTCTAAATGGGTCACAGTAATGGATAAATGTACATAGGCTTGGAAGAGAGAAGAAAAAGAGTATAGAGAGTTATAAAAAGAAGTAAATCATTTCAAAAATTAAAACAAAGTCTTTAAAGAGACAGAGTACAGACAGTAATAGGTTAAAACAAGTAAAAAAAATAAGCCACATAAGGATGGAAATACACAGAGAGTCTGGATTATGTATATCATTGTGTAATTTTTTTGACTGTGAATGAGTCAAATACAGAGAGACAATTTCTTGTACAGGTTGCTAAGCTAAACCAACATATATGTTTTAGAGATATCCTGACTTCAATTTTTGGGTATATAGATTTATTGCTTTGGAATTTTTCTTTTGTTTATACAGAAGAAGAGAGTGTGTGGAATTCTTTCAGACTAATGTGGTTTGATGGCTGTGAACACCCCTCAAAATATTTTGCCCAATAAAAAGCAGGAAGCAGTTTGAGAACCATACCCAAATTCCCAAATATTGTTTATAAATGTTTGTTTATATTTAATGGGGGATATGCTATAGAGATGAATAATTTGCAGTGATACGGATCTTAGTCTATTAATACAAATTTCATGTTAATTTTGTTATACTGTGTATATGTTTTTTTCCTCTTGATTAAGTTATTGTGTTTTTCTGCTCATTTAAAAATGCAACCTATAATTAAGAAATATTGTTCAATAGATAATAATCTATTATAGTCAAGTTAGTTTGATTTTCTAGATATATTTTAGATGGATAGGCATTCTTCAAACATTTCAAAAACTACAGAATATGACATTTAATATGTTTTAAGAATATAGAACTTTTTGACAATGAGACACATGTGCTTCTGGCATCACCCATTAATTCAAGAGGAAGATGGGCATCAAAGAGGCTCCCTATAAAGTTTATTAGCTATTTGGGAAAGAAACTGCTTTTTCTGATTGCTTGATGAACTGGACATGCAGGACACACAGAAATATGACTGCTGAAGTAGCCAAAAAAGGTGAGACAGTACTTCAGGATTCCTGCTTCATGAAAGAGTTTGCTGGACATTCTGTGAGACACATAAGAAAGTGACTGACAAACTGCCAATAAAGGCAGAATTATCTTTGAACTTTCCTGTTTCATGGAAAAGTCTGCCAGATACTATGGGCCTATAGGCTGAAGATGGATACTACAGCATTACAGAAGAACTTGAGTGACTGTCCAGGCAGTAAGATGTCTCTGTCAATTCTAGAATTTTGGAAGTTGCTTACAATATGCTTTCTGTTTTCTTAGGTAATATTATATCCTTCTGGAGTATTTGATAGACTTGGAGAATAGATAGTTATAGTTTTACTTAATTATGAAACTAGATAAAATAGTTATAAATATTGTAATTATAATTATTGATTGAGACCTGTTTTGCCAAATGTAATTTTACTGTTAAAATTGAAACCTTCCTTTTCATTTAGACACAAAATGGGAGGTGATGTGGAATTCCCCTCTGTATGCTGTGATTACCATTGATTAATAAAGAAACTTCTTTGGGCCTCCAGCCGGGAAGAACAGAGGTAGGCAATAAAAACTAAACTGAATGCTTGGAGAAAGAAGGTAGATTCAGGGAGAAACCATGTAGCTCTGCCAGAGACAGATGCTTGACAGAGTCTTGCTGAAAAGTCACAACCACATGGTGATACACAGATTAACAGAAATAGGTTAAATTAATATGTAAGAGCTAGCCAATAAAAAGCTAGTGCTAATAGACCAAGCAGCGATTTTATTAATACAGTTTCTGTGTGATTATTTCACAGTCTCTTACAATACTCATTAGTGAGCACACGCACACACACACACATACACACAAACACACAAATACACACACAAACATACCTATTTTCTACAAGAGATGTTTACCCTATCAGGCACACCATATTTCTAAATAATTTTATGAGGCATTTCCTTAACTTTACCCCCTGCTATACACTCGACTGTCCACTATAAAAGCCATAAAACAATGAAAGTGGGTAAAGGGACAGGGGCTGGTTTTCCACTAACTGACTGTTACTCCAGGGAGCTCCAATCAATATCTTTTGGGCTTTTTTTTATTAAATTCTAGTAAATCACTGCTAAATCTGAGTTTTATAGGAGTCAGATAGTATATGAAGTCCTCTCTATTACTTATGTTTGTTAGTGATTTTGGATGGACTACTTACTCCTTCAAACAAATTGGCATCAACAAGAAGATGCATGAAATGCTTTTTTTGGTAGATAAAGCCAGTATTTGTGAACTATATGCTTAAAGACTTATATAACTTGTATTAAGTTGAAAACAACAGACATTGTAGAATAAACTGAGGAAGTATATATTTTGAAATGATAGTTGACAGTAATGGTGACTTTAAAATCTGCTCATATTTGAAATTGTTACAATGTAAGACCAGGATTCACAGGATGATAAGCTAGAACCAAAGAACTTCTATGTAGATCAGGTAGATGCTGAAAGTGTTCATGTTCTGTCACTGTCTTATCATTTCTTAAAAGTACTTCAGACAAGCATCTTCCAGAAGGTTTTTATATTTTTGACTCAAAGTTTTAATGACCCAGGGTTTTATTGCCATGATAACATTTCTTTTTGTATATAGAGCTTGATATATCATGTAGAGCATCATATTGGAGCATTTGTCTTATGGAAAAGCAGAAACAATATTGCAATATTATCTTTCAAAGCCAAACACTTCATGATGTGCTTATTCTAATCGAGTTCCATCTCTCAAGGATTCCAATACTTCTCAATGTTACCAGCAGCTTTCAAACATTAGACTTTGGATTATATCTCAAACAAAATTCTACTACTCATGAAATATGGGCCCTACCATTAGTGTGAGGCTTGGAGAGCTCAAATAAATTATAAAACCAGCAGTTCTCAGGTCACAGGTTTCCAGACAACACACAGAAACATTCATCAAACTAACTCTTTTGCTGAATAAATTTATTAACTTTAAAAAAAAATAGGTGCTTTCAGATTAGCTATTTCAATTTTTGGTTACTTAAATAGTATATCTCAGTAGGAAAAGGTGACTTGGCCCTGTAATTCCAGTACTTTCAAAGAAAAGACAGAATCATCTTTAATTCAAGGTCATCACGCATCCCATACAGAGTTCAAGGACATCTGCATTCCAGAACATCTTGTAAATAAATAAGTAAATAATTTGGTAAAGAAATAAATAACTGAATGCCTTGCATCTCTCTCTCTCTCTTTCTCTCTCTCTCTCTCTCTCTCTCTCTCTCTCTCACACACACACACACACACACACACACACGCATTCTAAAAGCAATGCCTTAGAACAGAATAATGACCACCAGAGGTTGAATAATCTCAGTCATTACTGTGGCTCATTACTATATTAATTGGAAATATCTATATACAAAATTACAATAATCTTTATGACAAATGTCAATTGTGGTATATTCACATTTCTCAACTTCCCAGGGACATCCAACACACTGTAAGAAGGACTTATTTTCTCTCTCATGTCCTCATAGATTTTTCTATTACATTGCTTCAATTCTTAGGCTCTTATACCACAGAGTGATGAAATTTAGTTCCTATGAATGACATTTTATAGAAGTGGCTGTTTTTAAATCACAGACTCTAGATCTTTCTGAAGAGTTTCAAATGATCTTCATGCTACTACTGTGTTAAAGGTATGTTTTAAGTTTCCATTCACAGACAAATGTGCAGGAAATAAAGGAGAAACAAGAAAGGCTGGTGTGAACACAGGCTGTACCCAAGAAGAATCTGTTCTGAGAACTTGGAATAATTTAAGCTCACTTACGGCAGGGCCTTTTTGTGTCTTAGATTTTATATCATGTGTTCTATTCTCTTAGACCAGTACATAAACACCTGCCATTTCTATATTGTCACATGAGTTCACTCTTGAGATCGAGAATGCAAATTGTATGTTCCGAAAACTTTCATGACCTGGTTCCCACTTCCCACCATTCTGCCTAGTTCTATCTATCCATGGTGGGACTATTGTGTTTCCTACCGCCCTCAGGTGTTCTACTCCAGCCTTCAATTCTTGCTTCTCAGTAGGGGACCTCATCTCCTAAGCACCGAGGAAACAGTTTCTTGTTTTCTTAAAAACAAATATCACAAACCATATGCCTCATGTGACTGTTTACATCAGTATTGACTAGAGATATGTAAAAAGGTAACCTCATTTAATTTCATTAAAGACAGATCTTTGTGAAATATAGCCAAGGAACAACTCTCTTGTCATTTTCACATGCTTCTTTGATAGACATCACTTTCAAACACTGTTACTTCTGTGAAAATTTGAGGCTATAAGTATTTCTATCAGAATGATACCTTAAAAATTCCTGAAACAGTAGATTCAGACATTAATAGTGTATCATTTATTGTGTTATCTAACTGGAAAAATAATCTCAAATTCAACATCTTTTTCCATTTTTTGATGCTGAAGTTCTCAAAGATATAGATAATTTTTTTAACTTTTATTTATTATTATGATTATTAAAAATTTTCACCTCCTCTCCTCCCATTTCCCTCCCCGTCCCCCAATTCTCCCTCCCCCTCCCTTTCCACTCCAAAGAGTGAAAGACTCCCGTGGGCGTCTTCCCTCGGGAGAGACCCCGTGCCCAAAGATCAGTCAAAAACACGCAGCCGGATGCAAACAGCAAGAGGTTTATTGGATACGCAGGTACCTGGGGCGACAGAGTCTCTCGGAGGACTTGCGTGCCTGCAGGTTGGGGGTGAGGGGTTTTTATAGGAGAGCAAAAAGCGAGGTTTACAGAAGCAAGATGCAGGGTGGTAAATTCTTAACCTAAATAACAATGAGGGGACTACTCAGCGGTTTATTGTTCCTCTTATCCTGCCTCCCCCTTTCCTGGCTGGCGACCAGATGTCTGATTGCACAGCCCCTGACTCGTGACGAGCCCCGCTTTATACGTGACTCAGGCCTCGCAATCCTCTCTTTCTTTGTTTCTATGACCAATCCATAAATCTCCTGTCTTGCAGCCAGATAAGGCTGTCCTTGCTCTAACCTCAGGTATCTTTGCTCAGCATTCCGGAGGCCTTGAATTCCGGAGGCCCTTAATTAAGCCTGTTATTTGCTCAGCATTCCAGAGGTCCTGAGCTAGTTATCTGTGAACCTTTGCAAAACGGTATAACTGTGGTTAAAACTAGGGGTCCTTCATTAGTAATCAGGGTTCCCTGCCCTGTGAAAAGTCCAAGGTACTCCCCTCTCCATCCAGGTCTAGGAAGGTGAGCATCCAAACAGACTAAGTTCTCACAAAGCCAGTACATGTATTAGAATCAAAACCCAGTGCTGACTTCTCAGTCAGCCCTCCTTGTCAGAGAGTCCAGTTTGATTACATGCTCCATCAGTCCCAGTCCTGCTGGCCTTGGTGAGTTGTTTCCATTTAATTTTGTTTTTAACAGAGAGCAAGTTGCCTTTGCTTTATCTTTCTCTTTTATTCTAATTTTTATTTTCAATTTTCTATTCATTTTACATCCAAGCACAGTTCTTTCTCCCTCCCTTCTTCCCATACCCTACCTACATCCCCCACCAAACCTATCCACTACTTAGAAATGGCAAGGCCTCCCATAGGGAGTCAGCAAAGCTTGGCACATTCAGTTGAGGCAAGACCAATTTGTTCCTCTCTACATCAAGACTGAGCATGGCACAGGGATCTCTCTCTATATATATATATATCTATATCTATATATATATATATATAGATATATATATATATATATATATAGAGAGAGAGAGAGAGAGAGGGGGGAACAGTTGTTTCAAAAAGCCAGCTATCCCCAGGGATCGCTCCTGGTCCCAAATCTAGGGGCTCCACAAGCAGACTAAGCCACACAACTGTCACCCACATGAAGAAGTTCTAGTTCAATCCTATGTAGGCTCCTGAACTCTCAGTCCAGATTTCCAGAGCTCCCATGAGCTCAAGTCAGCTGTCTCTGTAATTTTGGTTAAAAAAGCACTTTTTGGGAAACTATTACCATGATCATAAACATTCATTAAAATTATAGATCAATATGACAATCAAATATTGAATATTTTTGTAAATTAACAACAACATATGAAATTGTATGTTAAAATTGAAAGGAGCCTTATGGATCAGGATGTACTATGACAAATATTTTTTCAAGGACTCCATTTCCACTCAGAGGTAGGAGAACTTCCCCTGCAGGCCATGTTTAGCTGATGTTCCATTGTTATAAATAAGTTTTATTTGAATACCACTGCATGTTCTGCTTTCATTGCTGATTGCTACTTTCACACCACAGTGACAGAGAGGAGGAGTTACAATGGAAAGTATGTTCCACAAAATGAAAAATGTTTCCTGTGAGTCCCTTCACAGAGTGGGTTTGTGAAACCTACTATGAAAAGATACAGGATAAGATGTAGTAATTAAAGAACAAATAATTCTGAGTAAATAATTCTGTAGAACAGTAGATGAAAAAAAATGAGAGAAAAGCATTTCCAGACTAATTAAATAGAATGAGAATGCATTACCTGGCAACTGACATTACACAATGTGTGATTAGCCACATTCCAACTAACGACTGTCTTTGATTTAGCTTTTTTTGTTGTTGTTAAATTTCTATCTGTAGTAGTCTAGGTAGTGGTACCCTCAGTTTTTCCTACTTTTCTACTTTACCTTTATGCTTTCAATCCTAGTATATGCTAATGTAGATGAAATCTTGCTTTTAGTAAGAATATCTTAAGTGTTCAGTTATATTATCAACACCAATTTCCAAGCCTACAATAAACCTGCTTTGGTAATATGAAAACCTTTCCAGCAGTAATGAAGATATTCCACAGAAATGCTCATGTCCCTTCTCATAAAAATCACAGATTGAAAGAATTCCCCAAAGTATTAGAATATCCTTAGGAACTGTGTACTTGGACAAACAAACCAACAAACCATGAAATCTATACTTTGGAAAAAGATTTTGTATAATTCAGCAACATGTCAGATCCTGTTGCAATAGAGACTGAAGTCAGGATATTGAAGAGTCAATTGTCCAGTGGGCCACAGCTTGTCTAGGCCTCCTCTCAATCCCAGCAGCAGTCTGGTCCTTATGCTTTTGCAAGGAAAGGATTCAGATGGCACACAGTAGCAGAGCAAGCAGCACAGTGTTTAATTCAATAAGCAAGGAAATAAGAATACTCTATGAAGAATAAGAGTAGGCTGAGTTTAGTATCAAGAGTCCCAATCATTGCAAGTCTGGGGCTCACGTATTTCCTTTCTAAGTTTTCTCTTTCCTGATGCCTTTCCTGTGGGTATGCTTCTAGGAAAGAGGCCTGATTTCCTTGGAAATTCATTTTACTCAGAATTCAATCTATTTTAAATAGCAGTATAAGATGCAAAATTATGTATAGCAGTTTGTTGCCCCTAAAGGTAAAAGTTCACTAAGGGAATTAATAACAGCATCCTGAGCACCCTCCCTTGCAAGTGTCTTTGATTTTTTATTGGCCTGTATTTCTTTATGGTGTAGCAGCCAGGCTTTGAAGTCTTTGGGCTGATCCAAAGTGATCATGTAGCCCTGCAGACAGCCTGTCTCTGCCTAACAAAGGTCAGGATGTTGGCTGCTCCCTTTCTTTGTAATTTGGAGGATGCCTTATAGAGATGTTAATTCAAGTCTATGTGACAGCTAGCATACTCAGCAGACAGGTAGATGGGGACATGATAAAAGGCCATTCACCTGGTTACCTAGGAGACAGTATGATGATGTATTTTCCCGCCCAGTTTATGTATTGGTATAAAAGATGTTTGGAAAATAAACACAGACATCTTCAGGAGATCTTCAGGGGAGATCTTCAGGAGGAAGAAGCCTGAGATGCCCTTTTCCGTAATAAAGGTTTAAGTTGTGTCTGGTTATTCCTTGCGCCTCCGTACCAGTCCAGTTAGGAAAAATAGATATTTGTGTTCAAGCCACATGGACTCCAACAATTTTTCAGAGGTAGCAAGGACCTCTAGTATCTATTGTCCTCAAATCCAATTTTAGATCCTTGAGGTAGTTCCCATGGAGTCCTCCAAGCCACTGTTACCAATGTATCCTGACCAATCACCACTATTGTGTCTACATTCATATTTTAGGATGCTCAACAGGTTTAAATATTGCTCTATTTGTTTTATTTGTGGCTGCATTTTAGAAATATTTTCTGTTAAGATGACTTTAAATAACATTGCTAAGAGAATTAAGTTCTGTTGAACTTCTATGTTTAATTCATGTAATTTACCTCCAGAATTATTTAGTGTTTAAGATGGGTGTAGGAAAAATGGGTCAACCTAAGAATCCTACCCTGGCCCTGTACCCAGAGATAGATAAAGAAATACACCCTGGCCCAAAAACTAAACCCCCCAAACTAAAAAAAAGCCACTGAATGAAACCCAGTTTAGCCCTGAAACCAAAATCAACCTTGCACTTGACCAACTTAAAACAACAAAAAAAATACACCTAGTCCCTGAGCATGAAATCTAGCACTCTGATCCTGAACCCAAAGTCTGTGAAAGAAAGAGACCCTGGATATGAAACCCAAGCTAGTGAAAGAAACACTTGAGCCCTGAACCCAGAACAAAAGAAATACACCCTGACTCTGAAATCAGAGGCCAAGAAACATACTTTGGCCCTAGAACCAGAACCAGTGAAAGAAATATGCCTTATCTTCGAAAACTGAGTCAAAAGGGTAAAAAGGTCCAGTGAAAGCAACACAGTTTGATTGAAATCAGAGGAATTCTGCCTCTGATTAACTAAAACAACCAATTCCAGAGCAGAAAATCTCCCTGGGAGTACTCCACCCCTAAGAAACCCAGTATAAACCTCTCTGCCTGTTCAGTTGCTGGTTGTCGTTTTCGTACACTGGCAGAGGCAGTCTCTCTCCAAGACAACTCTTTCCCAATAAATCCTTTCTTAAACAAGTTTTGGGGTGAGTATCTTTTTTCACTAGTGCAGAACAGAAGAACCTTTACTGAGACCATTCCCTTGCTGGGGCAGGGGTGCAAAGCAGAAAAAAACAAAAAAAGCAAAACAGAAAATAGAAGAAACAGTTATATCTGCTGGGAAGCTCCCTTGGGAGTGAATGGGAAAACTAACTTTTTGTCTGTACTTGAGGAAATTGCTACATTTCTGAGACTTTTCCTTTAGTGGAGTGAAGCAGAAGAAAAAAATATCTTAGGCGAGAGCAGAAAAGAACAAAAGAATACCTTGGCTAGGATACCTCTGCTAGGATGTTGCCTTAGGGGACAGAGCAGAGTGAAACTATTCTCTCTCTCTCTCTCTCTCTCTCTCTCTCTCTCTCTCTCTCTCTCTCTCTCTCTCTCTCAGAGCAGGATTGTGACATCCTGTGAGGATCATCGCCACCACACTCCAGTTTAAGAAACACCTGACTTCCCCATGAGTCAGAATTCCTTTCCTTCCCAAGTGGTCCCTTCCCTGCTCCAGACATTGGCTGTCTGACTTCCAGACCAGTAAAGATTCCTTTCCCTCCAGAGCTATAACACTTCCAAGGAAAAGAAACTTTATTTCAGAGTTGTATGAAAGCTCAAGGAAGTCAAATTTTAATCTGTCAACAGATAAGCAATTTATGCAGCCAGATTGTCAACCTTCACATTCAATAGAAAATATGACAAAAAGAAAACTGCAAATTGCAACACAATTTTAACTTTACCTCTTGGTTTCTGAAATATTTACACTATCAAAATCATTTTGGTTACTTATGCTCATTCTAGAAAACAATGATTCAGCTGTGATAGAAAACATTTTGGTGTCCAAACTTTCCAGTAGAGTCAAAACATCATCACTCTTTCACACCTCAGCCTTGTAAAGTTGCAGAACTGCCTCAAGAAATACGTACAGTAAACACATTTTTTTAAATTTTTTTCTGGAAACAGGGTTTTTATGCTCACAGTCTGGGTCTTGTAATCCTCCTTCCCCAAAGCTTAGTTTGGCCACCTGTCTTTTATATATCAATTAAAAGAGATGAGTAATGATGGTGTATAAATTAAAGAGTATTCATACATATGTGTCTTGTCTTAAACATACACACACACACACTCACTGATGTTGGAGGTCCTTCTGTTTATGTGTTGCTTTCATTGGTTAATCAAAAGGAACTGCTTGGCCTGATAGGGCAGAACTTAGGTAGGTGGAGAAGACAGAACTAAATTCTGGGAGAAAGGAAGCAGAGTCAGAGAACTGCCATGGAGCTACCAGAATCAGACATGCTGAATCTTTCCCAGAAAGCCATGACCTCATGGTGATATACAGATTAATAGAAATGGGTTAAATCAAGATATGAGAGTTGGCCAATAAGAGACTAGAGATAATGGGCCAGGCCGTGATTTAATTAATACAATTTCTGTGTGGTTATTTTGGGTGTAAGCTAGGCAGGCTGCCAGGATAAACAAAGGGTCACCCTCCTTGTGCAACAATTTGGCACCAATGTAATGGACTAAATCCACTTAAAAACCTGAGAGAGCTTAATTCTAGACACACAGAAAAAAACAGAGTTTAACACAGCTTGTGACTGTTTGCTGGTGGCATGTTGCAGAGAGATTTTCCTGACTCAACAATAACAGCCGAAAAATGTCGCGCCATTTTAAAACAAGGCTTCCTGAACCCTGCTGCTGGTGCAAACTCCGACTATGAAGCATTTGTGGACCCGGGTGTGTGTGTGCCCATTCAGGGTCAGGAGGAAAGTAGGTGAGATTATGCCTGTGACTTGACTCTTCCTGCCTGAGCAGGTGGCAGGATCAGGTCTACTAGGTTTAGGCAGGCGGGAGAGCATGGCAGATTCCTGCTGCCATAGAGAGAGATGTTTCCAGACTGTGCAGTGATCTGTGTGGCAGATTTGGCTGTAACTCAGATAAAAAGGGTTTATGTGTTGCATGCTCATTCTCAGGGTTGGAATGCTGGATGTGGCTCCTGCCTGGAGGCCCCAGAGCTAGCACTGGTGATGCTTCCACCATTTTAAAATTGGAGAGAGGTGGAGCCAGCATCCAGAGCAGCTGCAACCAAGCTTCGTAGCATTTTCAAAGCTCTTTTAGACAGTAAAAAAATTACAGATTCACAATAGGACAGATTCAGACATAAACGACCTCTAAATGGGTCACAGTGTTGGACAAATGTACGAAGGCTTGGGAGAGAAAAGATAAAGAGTACAGAGAGTCATAAAATAAAGTTAATGCTTTAAAAAAGGGGCAAAGTCTTTAAAGAAGCAGAATACAGATAGTTGTAGATTAAAAGAAGTAAAGAAAAATAAGCCATGTAAAAATAGAAAATTCACAGAATGGAATATGTATATATATATATATATATATATATATATATATATATAGAGAGAGAGAGAGAGAGAGAGAGAGAGAGAGAGAGTTGTGTTCTTTTTTAATTTTTTGACTGTGAAAGAACGAAGTACATAAAAATATTTCATTTTACGGGCTGTTAAGCTAAACCAGCATATATATTATAAAGGAATCTTGACTTCAGAATATGGGTCTAAGGATATGGTGCTTTGGAAAAGAGTTTCTTCTTTTATTTTCACAGAAGATGAGAACCTGTAAATTACCTCCAAGCAAATAAGGTTTCAAGGACCAATGCCTCCTGAAAGGTCACCATAAACACCCTCAAAAAGTTACTTTGCCCAACTGATGACTGAGATGAACCTAGCACCTTAGAATACAACATGAAAGACCTGATTAGCAGCGCCCCCATACAGCAGGAAGAAGTTTGGAAAGAAAACTATGCCCATATTCCCAAATATTGTTTATAACTGCTTATTTACATTTAAAGGTGGAAATGATATAGATATGAATAATTTGCATTGGTATGGATCTTGCTTTATTGATACAAATTTAAGGTCAATTTTGTTATATGCATATGTATTTCTGATTTTGATTAAGGTATTGTTATTGTGTAGCCCATTGTAATGTATAGTTAAGAAATATAGGTTAATAGATAATCTCTATAATAGTCAAGTTTGTAATCATGTTAGTTAGATTTTCTAGATATGCATTTCAGATGGATAGGCATTCTTCAAAATTTTCAGACTACAAAATATGGCATTTAAAATGTTTTAAGAACTTAGGGCTTTTCATGGCAATGAGACATGTCTGCTCCTTGCATCACCAAGCTACTTCCTGAGGAAGATGGGCATCAAAGAGGCTCCTTATGGAGTTAGTTAGTCGTTGATATACAGATGAATAGAAATAGGTTAAATCAAGATGTAAGAGTTAGCCAGTAAGAGGCTAGAGATAATGGGCCAGACAGTGATTTAATTAAAATAATTTTTATGTTGTTATTTTGGGTTTAAGCTAGCCAGGTGGCTGGGAAAAACAAAGGGCCACCCTACTCTTACAACAACTCACACACACAAGTATGGTATGTTTGAAGCTAATGTCTTCAAACAACCTAAATGAGATCTAAGTGTGGTTCCAGACAGGGTTATAAAGAATAAAGTAAAAAGATTAGGAACAGGGATGCAAGCAAGAAAACAAAAATCACATTCTCATTAGAGATTCAGAGAGGATATCAAGAGCACGGCATGAAATGATACCCAAGGTTATATACATTTGCGCTTTCGGGAAATTCAATGCTATTTTAACACAAAATATATATCTATACATGAAAGGAAACTATGTTGCATCTATGCTTGCCAACTTCAAAGCCAATGTTAACTGGCTCTGAATTCTTGCTCCACTTTTGACAGGATGCTTCAGCTAATCTAGAGGGCATAGGGCTCTTCAAATACCCCCATAATAGTCTATCCTTAAGAGAAGAGATTTCTCTTTGTAACACAATGATAGCTAAAGTAAACAAGAGAGAGAGAGAGATGTGTGGAACAGGATGATTGTGGAAGAACAAGAGAAATGCCATCAGATAAATTCTCCACAGAAAGTATTTTACTTGCACATCACTTCAGGGGTTGGAAGTGTATTCCCCCACCATACTATTTAACCTGGGATAGTCTACATGTTAACCAGTCTGGAGCAGCAAGATATTAGGTACGAGCATAAATTAGTGGCTTTGAAGTGATAGCGCACCAAAGTTTCTGAACTCTCAATCAGAGGGGTGGGGGGAAGCGCACTAAAGGAACATAAAGCTTTATTTGTTGAGGTTCTGATATCCGGCCTCTTAGTTTGACCAGTGTCTTAAAACAGCAGGCCCATAATCTAGCTTTTCATGTTAGCAGGGGAAAGAAGGAGGTCTTTAACTAAAGGGAAGACTGTCATTAATGCAGCATAAAACCTGTAGGCTAGGGTGCCACCAAAGCAGCTTTGCTTATGTAGCTTGAAGGTCCTAAGTCTCATGTGTTTTGGTCCTGCTGTGATGGAAAGGTCTTCTTTCCTTGGTGTCTACCACCTCCTGCACCGGTCAGCACCAAATAGACTCCCAGTGCTGGGAGGAGTATTGGACACAAACCTCCATCACTCACCGAGAAGTTATCTCCAATTTGTATGCACTTGCAAATGAAATATTAGCTCTCTCTACAATTGAATCTCACTGGAGATACAAGCCACACTTAAGGGCTGGCCCATTCTCAGCACTAGATGGACAACAAAAAATAAACTCAATGTCTATGGCAGTTCTCCATCCAATAATATTCAGTCTAGGCATCCTTTTAAATATATATCCTTTGTATAAATATTATAGTTTCTAGTTTTAAATTTTCATGATATTCCTTAGTGTACAAAACTGTATCTGAGTCTATGTATACTTTTTTTGCTTTTTTTTAAAACTCTTTTATCGACGGTGTCCTTTGCTTTAGAGAAGCTTCTCAGTTTCAGGAGGTCCCATTTATTCACTGATTCTCTTATTGTCTGTGTTACTGGGGTTCTACCTAGGAAGTGGTCTCCTATGCCTATTTCTTGTAGACTACTTCCCACTTTCTCTTCTATCTGGTTCAAAGTGGTCAGATTAATGCTGAGGTCTTTAATCCATTTGGACTTGATTTTTGTGCATGGTGATAGATATGGATTTACTTTCATTCTTCTACAGGTTGACATCCAGTTATGCCAGCACCATTTGTTAAAGACGCTTTCCTTCTTCCATTGCATACCTTTAGCCCCCTTGTCGAAAATCAAGTGTTCATAGGTTTGTGGGTTAGTATCTGGGTCTTCTATTCGATTCCATAGGTCGACTTCTCTGTTCTTATGCCAGTACCAGGCTGTTTTCAATATTGTAGCTGTGTAATAGAGTTTGAAGTCAGGGATAGTTATACCTCCAGACGTTCCCTTATTATATAAGATAGTTTGGGCTATCCTGGGTTTTTTGTTTTTCAATAAAAAATTAATTATTATTCTCTCAAGGTCTGTGAAGAAGTTTGATGGGATTTTGATGGGGATTGCATTGAATCTATAGATTGCTCTTGGTAGAATTGCCATTTTTACTATGTTGATCCTCCCAATCCAAGAGCAAGGGAGATCTTTCCATTTTCTGGTATCCTCCTCAATTTCTTTCTTCAAAGACTTAAAGTTCTTGTCAAAGAGGTCTTTCACAGTAAGACAAAAAGGCTACCTTCTGACTGGGAGAAAATCTTCATCAACCCCTCATCAGATAAAGGCCTGATCTCCAAAATATACAAAGAACTCAAGAAACTAGACAATAAAACTCTAATTAACCCAATTAAAAAATGGGGTACTGAATTGAATAGAGAATTCTCAACAGAAGAAATCCAAATGGCCAAAAGACACTTAAGGTCATGCTCAACATCCTTAGCGATCAGGGAAATGCAAATCAAAACAACTATGAGATACCATTTTACACCGGTCAGATTAGCCAAAGTCAAAAACACCAATGATAGCCTATACTGGAGAGGATGTGGAGAGAGGGGAACTCTCATCCATTGTTGGTGGGAATGCAAACTTGTGCAGCCACTGTGGAAATCAGTGTGGCGGTTTCTCAGGAAACTGGGAGTCAACCTCCCTCAAGACCCAGCAATTCCACTCTTGGGAATATACCCAAGAAATGCCCTATCATATCACAAAAGCATTTGTTCAACTATGTTCATAGCAGCACTATTTGTAATAGCCAGAACCTGGAAACAACCTAGGTGCCCCTCAATAGAAGAATGGTTAAAGAAGGTATGGAACATATATATACTAGAGTTTTACTCAGCAGTAAAAAACAATGACATCTTGAATTTTGCATGCAAATGGATGGACATAGAAAACGCTTTACTGAGTGAGGTAAGCCAGACCCAAAAAGAGGAATATGGTATGTATTCACTCATAAGTGGATTCTAGCCATAATTAAAGGTCTTTGAGCCTATTATTCGAGATCCTAGAGAAGCTAAATAAGAAGGTGAACCTGAAGAAAATCATGTACTTATCCTCCTGGAGATTGGAAATAGACAAGAGTCCCAGGTAACCTCGGATGCATGGGGGTGGGGGGTGGGAGGGTTGTTGGAAGGGGAGAGGGTTAGAGAGAAGGGAGTAGGGGAGGAATGGGGAAAACTCGGGGAACTGAGATGGGGGGAGGGAGGAAGGATGGATATGGGATCAGGGAAGAATATATCTCAACTAAGGGAGTCATTTTATGGTTTACAAGAGACTTGATTATAAATGGGATTCCAGGTCCAAGGAGAGATCCCCAGACTGTTCTCTAGACAGAGGAGAGGGTGCCTGAACCGGCCTTGGCCTATAACCATACTGATGAAGATTTTGCTTATCACCATAGATCCTTCATCCGACAATGGATGGCGATACAGACGGAGACCCATATTCGAGCACCGGACTGAGCCCGCCATGGTCCAAATGAGGGGCAGAAAGAGGAAGAACATGAAAAAAAACTCAGGACCGCGAGGGGTGCGATCACCCACTGATACAAGGGGACTGATCTAATGAGAGTTCACCAAGGCCAGTTGGACTGGGACTGAATGAGCACGTGATCCAACCAGATTTTCTGAATGTGGCCGGATTCTCTGAATGTGGCTGGCCCGGAGCCTTACTGAAAAGCCATTGACAATGACACTGGGACTTGTTTCCTCTGCATGTACTGGATTTTTGGGATCCAGTCTGTTTGGATGCTCACCTTCCTGGACCTGGAGGGAGGGGGGAGGAACTTGAACTTCCCACAGGGCTGGGAGCCCTGACTGCTCTTAGGGATGGAGAGGGAGGAGGAGGGGGGGGAGTGGGAGGGTGTTGGGAGGAGGGGCGGAAATGGAAACTTTCATAATTTAATAAACTTTGAAAAAAAAACTCTCTTATCTTATGTAGTTTTGTTTGTCCTATTTAAGTTTGTTTTGTTTTACTGTTACTCTTTAGTTGCCTATTTGTTTCTAACAAGAGGCAAAATGGCCTCCACACTTGGACTTGATGCTAGGGCCTACAACCCAGGAAGCTGTACTGGAGGCCAGATTGGTCCTATGGACCCAAAGGAAGACACTTTCTACTGCACACTAAACCCACTTAAGCTGAACATCCCCTCCCCTGAGCTCCATATTCCAGTCTAGAACTTTGGAAGGAGACTTCCTTCAGCTTCATCGGAGGCCAATCAGGATCCAGAAACCACAGTAAGAAAACACCCAACCCACCACTGGCTCGCACTCCTTAAAACATGCCCAACAACCCCAGATTGTAACTTTTCTACTGGGCTTCTTATTTTGGCCCATAGTCCTGGCAGTCTTAAGGGAGGCAAGACTGGTCCTAGGAACCCCAGACAAGAAACTGCCCACCACCCACAAAACATCTTCAAGCATGCCCAACAATTCCAGACTGCAAAAACTGCCCACTACCCCTAGTCTGGCACTCTTGGCGCTATATTACCATCTACAACTTTGGAAAAAGAATTTAAGCTTTAACAGAGACCAAGTCAGATCTAGGACCCCAGGTAAAACACTGCCCGCTGCCCACTAATACTCTTTAAAGCCCACCCAGCAACTCTGAACTCTATCCTCTCCTCTGGCATCATATCAGGGTCTACAACCACCAGCAGCTGCATTGGAGGTCAGAGTGGTCCTAGGGAACCCAGGGAAAGTTCTGTCCATTGCCCACCAAATCCCTCTTAAGTTGGTCCAACAATACCAGACTGCACTCCCAACTCTGGACCCAATATCCTGGCCTAGAACTTTGGAAGAAGTTTTTAACTTTATCAGAGGCTAGGCAGGATCTAGAATCCCTACGTAAGGCACCACCCAAGGTCAGGTAACACTTCTTGAAGCTTAACCTATTACCCAGACTGTATTCCTTCCATTGAGTTCCATATTATGGGCCACAGACCCAGTCACCTTACTGAAGGCCAGACTGAAGCTAACAATGACAGGTAAGATACTGTCCACCACCCACAGAACCCCTTTAAAGCCTCTCTCAATAACCCCAGACTGCACACATCCTGACCTACCCTGACCCCCTCACCCATGGCTCCATATCCATGTCAATAGTGTTGGAAGAAGACTTCAGCTTCATCAGAGCTCAGGCCAGATCTATGAACACTAGGTCTACAACTTTAGACTAAGACTTCAGTTTTACTAGAGCACAGGGCAAATCTAGGGGCTACAGAGCCAGGAGCTTTACTGGAATACAGGCTGGACTTAGGAACCCCAGAGGCCAGATCAGATCAAGGGACCCCAGAGTGTACTACCTCTCGAGGATTTCTTAGCCTAGTCTACAACACTGGAAGAAAACTTAAACTTTACCAGAGGGCATGTTGGATAGAGCATCCCTAGGCTTCAAAAAACCACAGAAGTTGGATCCTACTTGACCTGAAGACATACTAGT
The DNA here is from genome assembly GCF_982192425.1 of Myodes glareolus. Lineage (NCBI taxonomy): Eukaryota > Metazoa > Chordata > Mammalia > Rodentia > Cricetidae > Myodes > Myodes glareolus. Next base: position 26,819,658 of record NC_142043.1, on the reverse strand, counting down.
CAGCAGAATCATTTGGGTCAGAAGACCAGAGAGGAAAAAGAAACCAAGGAACAAAACACCCATTCAACAAAGATAAATGCAGGAATCAACACTTAGACCTATAATCATTCCTAAAGTCCAGATGCCTAAATGCTAATGTAAGAACACAATCAATAATAGAAAAGTCGATACGGCACCACCTGAGCCAAGTTAACCTCTAACAGCAATTCCTGAAAAATTCAACACAGCAATAGCACAAAAAACCTTAAAAATTACTTAATGAAGATGATGGAAGTGTTTAAAGAGGATATGAATAAATTCCTTAAAGAAATCGAGGAAAAGATGAACAAAAATAAAACTAGAAAAAATCAATAAATTCTTGAAATAAACCCAGCAAAAACTAAATAAACAGATAAATTATTCAGGACCTGGAAATAAAAAATAGAATCAGCTAAATAAACACAAATAGAGGGAATCCTGAAGAGGGAAAAATCTGTGTAAGCAAACAGGAACTACAGATCCACACATCACCAAGAGATTACAAGAGATTATTGAGGACAGGATAAAGAAAATAATTCATCAGTCAAAGAAAATGATAAATCTAAAGAATTCCTACCACAGAAACTTCCAGAAAACTTGGAACACTATGAAAAGATCAAATACAAGATAACAGGGATAGAAGAAGAAGAATGCAGCCTAAAAACTCAGAGAACATATTTAACAAAGTCATAAAAAATTTTCCTACCTAAATAAGGACATGCCTATAAAAGTACAAGAAGCTTACAGAACTTGAATGAACAATATTAAACCTTTTGTAGAAAAACAAAAATCCAGGATAGTTAAATCAAATCTGTACAATAAAATATCTTTGGGAGATATCACCATCTTTGATTTTAAGGTCTATTACAGAGCTATTCTAATAAAATTAAAAATAATGCATGGTGTTAGCATAAAACCTGGTGAATCAAATTAAAGACCCAGATATAAATTCACATGTCTATGTTCACCTGGTTTTCAAACAATGTTGAAATTATACACAGCAAAAAATTTAAATATCTTCAAAATGTGGTGTTTGTCTAACTCCATGCCATCAAGTGAAGAATGCAATTTGTTCCATGTCTATCATCCTGAACAAAATTCAAATCCAAGTGGATCAAAGCCCTCAACATAAATTCAGATACACTGAAACTGATATAAGAGAGTAGTAAATAGCCTTGAATGTATTGACACAGGAGATAACTTCCTGAATAAAACACCTATAGCCAAGACACTAAGAACGACAATTAATAAATAAGACCTCATAAAACTGAAAAGCTTCTTTAAGACAAAGGATGCTATCATTAGGACAAAATGGGAGCTTACAGAATTAGAGAAGATCTTCACAAACCCCACATATGACAGAGGACTGATTTCCAAAATGAATAAAGAACTGAAGAAACTAGATATCAACAAACAAAATAAGTCAATTAAAAATGAGGCACAAATCTAAAAAGAGAATTCTCAACAGAAGAATCTCACATAAACAAGGAACACTTAAAGGGATGTTCAACATTCTTAGCCATCACTGAAATGCAAATCAAAATGACTCTGAATTTCTACCTGTCAAAAGGGCTAAGATCAGAAATACAAGTGACAGTTCATGTCGACAATGATGTCAAGCAAGGGACAGCTTCTCCCATTGCTGGTGGGAGTGCAAATTTGTGCAGCCACTTTGGAAATCAGTATGACTCTTTTTTATAAAATTTGGAACTTACCCACCTCAAGACCCAGCTGTACCACTCCTGGGTGTAAATCCAAAGGATGCTTTACTATACCACACGGACAATTTATCAACAATGTTCATTGCAAATTTTTTTGGTAATAGCCAGAAGCTGGAAACAACCTAGATGCCCCTCAACTGAATAAATGGATAATGAAAATGTGTAACATTTAAAGAGTATAGTCCATTCATCTGTTAAAAACAATAACATCATGAAACTTGAACTGAAAACAAGTTATCCTGAGTGATACCCCAAACACAGAAAGACAAGCATGGTATTTACCTGCTCACTTAAAAGTGGATATTAGCTGTAAAGTAAAGGATAACTATGCTACAACTCACAGACCCAGAAAGGCTAGGTAACAAGCAATATTCAAGGGGGAACGACAGTATGATCTCCCTGGGAAGGGCAAATTGAAGAGATTTTGTGGGAGGAGTAGGGCTCCAGTGGAGGAGATTACTTTAAAAAAAAAAACGGAAAGGAAATGGGGTTCATTTTGGACTCAGGTACATGTATCAGGACGTGATACATTTCAAACTCCCTGAAATCTACAAGGTTGACCTCTACTAAGCTAGCAAAATGGATTGTCTCTTCTGAATTGACCATCTCCTTTGACCAGGCAAGACTCACAGTGGTTGAATTGGGACACCAATCCAGCCACATAACCTTCTACCTACTGCCAGTCCTGTCTATGGCATGTGCTGTGTAAGGGTGGCATAGAGGTTTGGGGGAGTGGTCATCCAATGACTGGTCTAGCCTAGGACTTTTGCCAAGAGACCAGTAAGCCCAATCATGACACTGTCTGGCATGCCAGAACCTAGTGTCTGGATAGCTCAGAGACATAGGATAGAACCAACTGAAGAAAACACGATTGGAGACAAAATAAAGTGTTATTGTAATGAAGCCTAAGGATATTCTGTTATACTCATAGATTTTTACCTATTCCAGTTGTCATCAGAGAGGTTTCAACCAGCAACTGATGGATACAGAGACCCATAACCACACATTAGACTGAGCTTTGGAATCCTGCAAAAGAGAGGGAAGAAGGATTGTAGGACCCAATGGAGTCAAGCACATATCCCTACTTTTAGTTCTGAGATAACCACCTTTTTTTTCCCAAGACATGGTTTCTCTGAGTAACAACCCTAGCAGTCTTAGAACTAGCTCTTGTTGACTAAGTTGACCTCAAACTCACAGAGGTCCACCTGCCTCTGTCTCCCAAATGCTGGAATTAAAAGTGTATGTCACCACTGCCTGGCAGATAATCACTTCAAATCAGTGGGAAGTCATGGGTTGAACTCCTTATAGCATTGTTCTCTTATACATGTCCATAAACCTCAGACTTTCTGTCTCTTGTTTATGCAGAAACTCCTGCAGGTGAGAAGGAACTCTCTATTAACAGAAACCCACTCCAAATCTTTGGTGAAACAGCCCAGTGTCCCTTGCTTTTACAATCAATCTGTCTTTATTTTTTCACTTGGAAATTTATGTGTTTATTAGAAATACAAAAGTCTGGAGCTTAAAGTGAACACCCAAATAAAAGACTCAAAAACCTTCCACTCTACGAGTATTAAAAGAGGACAGTTACCAAGACAGAATTCTGCTCTGTTCAGAATCTGGGGAAGTCACACAAATCATGGTTCCTGATTAAATGAGATCTCATTTTGTTAGTAGTAGTTGTTGTTTGTGTATAATTTTAATAATTTTATTGTCTTGTACTTTGTTTAATAATTTATAAAATTGTGTTATTATTTTTATTAAAATCATTTTTCTGAAAATGTATGTTACTATCTGTGTACCTAATATCAGTAGAGACAAGAAAACTGGCATAAGAAATGGAGTTACTGATGATTGTCATCTCCCGTGTGGTTACTTAGTATTAAGCATAGGCCCTCTACCAGAGCAACAAGTACTCTTAACTACTGACTGAATTCCCCAGCCCTATTGGGTGCTTTTTTAAACCCTATATTTTCTTGCATTTAAAAAAAAAGGAAGGAAGGAAAAGGAAACATTATTGAGTTAACTAATATATCTTGTTCTTTGCCTCCAAGAAAGAACCAATTGTTCTATTTTACAGCTACATTTAAAACTACCCTATTATCTGTCTCATGCATTGTTATAAATTTTATCAAGTTTTCAGGCATGGATAGGAAGAAATTCTATACCCTCCATGTCAGAAAGGAGGACATGACAAAACAGAGAGTGACTACTAGAAGATCTTTGCTCAAATTCTAAATGTTTGCATATTAAAGATGCAAGATAACAAAATGGAAGGCTAGTTTCTCTCCACCTCCTACAATATTGAACCACCATGAAGTTGAGTGAATCTAATGATGATCTGTGATTCATTCTAACACTATACACGAACAATTTCATGTTAATATTCAAGAGTAAACTATTAAAATGCTTATTATTTTGTCTATTCTTTTTAAATTAATTACCTTAAATTTAAGATTTTATTAGTATTATTTCAATCATTGTTACTATAGTTTGGAATTGTGTATATTTTATTTATGGTATTAAATGAAAAAGAAGAGGAAATGAAAAAGGTAATGTAGTGAGAAAAGGGAGGGAGAGTGGTGAAAGGTTTCACACTTTAGATAACTATACAGAAAGAAATATTTATTTAGTCTACCATAATAAACACAAGTGTGGACAATTGCAAAATACTAATAGCAGTGCATAGAACACGGGATGCAAGGATTTCCATTCTTGAGAAAGACTTGCAAAGTTAGAGTGAGCCACGTTGCATGCAGTTATCCAGCATGCAACTCCTACTGTGGAAATGAAGATAGCTCAAAATGGAATCATTGATCAACCAGGAATAACCTGAATTGCATAGGCCACATTTGCATGGGACAGACTGCATAGCTCTAAATCACTTCCACAGATCTTCATGGTCATCTATGATTGGACAATTAACTACTCCGGACTACCAACTCAGGAAGATGGTTCATCTGTTAGAAGTGGCATTTAAATATGGCTTCATGTTCAAGCATCTGGAATCCCATAAATTCTATGGGGAAATGGTAGTCAGTGACATGAAGATCACTAGGATCTCATGGGACAGCTAGCCTAAAGAACATTGAGCAGAAACAGAAACAAGAAAAATGCACCTGTCTCAACAATGTGGCTAGAGAACCAGACTCCCAAAATTTGTCCTATTCATATCACATGGACACTAAAATAAAATAAAACAAAACATTGAGAGAAGATTATGCATACATGCTCAAAATAACCTTGACCTCCTTATTCTCCTGCCTCAGAATCAATAGTAACAATTTCTCCCAATGTTATTACCTAAAGCAAATTTATGAAGCTTTTCTTCCAGACTCCTTTGAACGGAAGTAAGAGTGAGATGAAAACTTTGTCAGTGAACTGGAATCCTCCGATTCTGTGCTGAGATGATGTATATGATGAGTTCTTTCCACCTTTCTTTTTTACAGTTATTTGTACAGGGGGCTGTCCTTCTCTTTGGTACATAAGTCCACTTCCTCATGCATTACTTAAACTCCATACTTTTGAAAGTAGTGGGATTTCTCACAGGAAGCTGAGTTTTCCTGGAGTAAAAGATCTATAACATTAGCTGTGCGAAAAAGCTCTATTTCTCCTACAAGCTCAAACCACTTAATGAATAAAACATGAAGCTCATAAAGAACTGTGCATTGCCCTTTAGCTAGGAACTTCAAAAGTTTTGTTTGGAAAACACTGTTTGTTCTAAGTCTTCGAAGAAACAATTTTGAAAATTTAGGTTCTCTTTAAACTTTTCATTTCTTTTCAAACATTGGTTCATTTATTTCTACTTCACTGCAATTCAGAAAATTACACACAAATTAATGCATATATATACACATACTATGTAAATATTAAAAGAATAGACTCTTATCTATGTCCACAAATGTTCTGTGTATATTAATAGTTCTATAAACGAATACCTCTTTAGGAGTTCTATAAACATGGTTTGTGAAATATATAATATATTAATGGACAAACCTTTTCCTTCTATTTTAAACTTTGAAAAGATTAAATTCCAAACCATATTTTGGCGTATTATTGTAATGAGAAGCTATTATTCTAAAAACTGATTAAACTCTAAAAGTAGAGAAGGACCGTAACATTAATGTCTGCTCCTACACAAAATCTCCTTGGACTCATCAACTCTGACAGCTTTACTAGGCTCCATTAACCATTAGTTAAATTAGCCATAACTTTTTAGCATTATTGGCTAATTGCTTTGTGATTCTCTGGTGTCTCCAGAGTATAATAAAACTTCATATTGACACAACACCCTTTACTTCTGAGTGTGATCCCTGACCATCTAAGTCCTCATTGTTGACCTATCTTTCTACTGTCTTGTTACCTTTTTATAGACTCAAATAGCAAGAAACATTTAAAATCTGAGAATTAATCATATGCTTCATTTATACACAGAAGTACTACTGCAAAGGAAGAAAAAGTATTTACCACCTATATCAAATTCTATATTATTTAAATTCTAGCTACACTAGAAATAGTTATTTAGACAGAAGGAGAAAGTATATACCCTGAGTAAATTGTGCCCATATATTATTTTTAGTTCTCCAAAGCCTGTTAAGCTAATTGTACTGTATTTCTTAGTTTGGACACTTCAGTGAGATTCATAACCTCTTTAACAGCATTAAATATTATTGGATATTTTAAATCATTTAGGAGAGTGAAATGTATGTTTTCTAGTATGTATATACTGACAAAATCAGTATGCTAAATACTCAGATAAAACCAATATTATACATTTTACTTATAATCTTTTCCAAGTAAATTAATTTATTTGATTTTGGATATTTTGTTTGTTTTCCTTTATTTTTGGTATTTGTGGGGTACCAAAGATCTATTTCTCAGCTGTGAACATGTTTGAGTAAAGTTCTATCACCAGAATCTTGTCCTAACACTTGATCATTCCTCCATATATCAAAAAATATTTAATGTCCTCTATAGAGTAAAAAAAAATTTAGAAACTGAAAGCAGTATCTGAATGATTTCATGATCCCACAAAGCAGTGAGGCAACACTGACTACTTTTAGAAGTAAATTTCTATTGAGGACTTTGCATGCACTATGAAAAAAATGTAGTGAAGGAACATATTCAGTGACTGGGGGGATTACCAGAGAAAGATTATTTCCTCCAAAGGTAAAAAAGGAAGACCTTCCTTAATATAAAGCACATTTTTTATGAAATATGACCAAAAGAGGAAAGTCATGTGGACTACAGGGGAAGAGAATCCTAAAGCAATAGAAAATTTTCTAAGGCCTAAGCTTCCATTGACTTTAATAGACAATAAGTTCATTAGATGAACATAGTGATCCAATGAGTAAGGTGAGTGAGTACATATATGCTAACAGGGATAATCAAAGGAAAAAAAATTGAGTACACATTAAGCCATATATAAAACACTTTCCAGACTTTTGTATAAAGTGTAGATTTACACAAGAGCTGTGAATTTAAGAGAATTTTTAGTATATCTTCCATCAGTTTCCTCCACTATCACTTTAAATTTTCACAGTACATTTATAAAGATTTGAAATAATCACTGCCAAAATGTAGTTACTTAAATTACAGGCTTTGTCTCAGACTTCCCTACTTTTTGCAGTATAGTACTTTTCTTGTTTCATGTTGCAGTCTAAGTCATATTTAATTAGCTGCCATGCCTCCTGAGTCTCTTCCAATTTGAGAGACTACGTCCATCTTCCACTTAATTCCACACTTATTACACTTCACAAACTGCCTACGTAATTGACAGAATTCCGTGTTATTTATTTATGGCTTCTGATCTCTCATCATTACACAGATGCTATGAATGTGGAGGACAAATACTGAAGTAGTCGGGAGCTCTTCTCACAGCATTGCTGCTGAAGTCACAAGTGTCACCAATGCCATGCTAACTTTCATTTTGATCATTTGCCTGACTTGATCAGACGTCTTTGAAACCTGTCAAGGCAGACAGATGACAGAGGGTAGTGTAGTTAGGTTAGGTCATTAGAAGCCTCTTGTTAACAGTTGAGATCAGAATTGGATATATATTTTATACAGAGAGGTTAGTAATGGAGTTGACAAGAAGTGGTCCCATAGGTTTCAGAATAAATTATTTATTTTTCCCTGAAAGGACACCAACAGAATTTGTGGACAGCCTAGATACATGGGGAAAAAAAGGATAACACCAAAGATTCTTATAATAAACATCAGGAAAAAGGAAGTTATTATTTACTAAAATGAAAGGTTGTGGAGCATGGATTTGACTTTTCTCATAAACACGTTACTGTTGAGTCTCCTATTTAGTATCCAGTAGAATTTAGTAGAGTTTTTTCAACAACATTGACCTTTAAATTTAGTTTTGAACCATTTTAGAAGTAATTTTAAATAATGAAATTATATGAATTTGCTTAATAAAGAATAACTAAGAACCATGATTAAAATACTTCACCTGCTCCATCCTGTTTATTATTTTCTTATTATTGAAACTAATTGTACAGAATATAACAATGATACTAAAATAGTTATTTTGAAAATCAAACTGTATTATTTTTGTTTATCCATATATGCAATATGTATGATATAGTGTATACCATAAAATGTGTGAAGGTCAGAGGACTATTTTATGGGTTGTTTATCTCCTTCACCCTTTATATGTCTACTGGGTATCAAACTCAGATCACCAGGCTTGTACATAACTGAATTTTAACTGCCGAGCCATTTTCCCTGGCCAATAATCTTATTTCATAACTATTTATTGGCTGCCTGCTGTATGTGTCAATCTACTGTGTAACCAGTCTGCTCTTGTATCACTTGCATTATCATGATCTACATCTCTGAAAACAACAAACAGCACATTAGCAGAACTTATCCCTTATTGGACAGTGCAAGGATGGAGATAAAACAATGTGAGAGAGAAAAAAAATCACTATAGCATTGATGAAAGACAGAAAGAGTGACTTTAAGAAGACACTTCAATGCCAGTGAACAAGTTTTGAGAAAATTTCACTGATACGGACTACTGTAAACATGCTTAAAATCTACATACTTTTGACACTGTCAAATTAACTTCAGGAATTTGTTCAATAAACATATTCATTCTCTCTGACATTTATATAATTGATAGAAAATAATTTGGAAAGAACAAACATTTTGCCATTAAAAACTGAATTATGCATTTTGCAAATATTAATGATATTCAAAATTATTTCATGTTACAGTTTTTAAAATATTATTTAAGCAAATAGAAATTACAGCTACTCTGATTTGCCCATTTTGTGTGTTGTGCATTTATTAAAATAGCACACTGTACCTATAATTACAACAAATTAAATTTTCATAATAAAAATATTAAACTCAAATTTAAAGAGACAAAATAGTAAGTTATACATATATATTTATGTGTAATTTGTAATATATTATTGATGATAATATTATTTTTATAATGTTATCTTAATTTATAGAGTATTTACTTATACTAAAATTATAACGAGAGATTCAATGCTTCTTTCTCTATGTAATTACATCTATAGAAAAATATAATTTAGATATGACACTAAAGTTTGGCGAAAGCATCAAATGTTTAAAGCATCCAATTTGAAAAAGATGAGACTACATTTAAAAATTATTAAATGAGAAGAATTACCCATGCCCAGAACACTTAACCACAACCCCAGTATCAAATCTATTGTCAGAGAAAGAACAGAGAAATGATTAGCTTATTCTGCTATGTTGTCCGTGTGTATATTGGCAGATCATGACAGTTATTTTTATTTGAAGATAAAATTAAAATCTTGAATAATTTTTATAAGAATCTACAGTGAATCACAGGATTTTCAAATTGAATTGAGATATTTTTCTAATACATAAATCCATATTTGTAGTTATGTGATTTCATACCCAAAGAAATATTTAAATGAATATTTAAAATTAAAATGAAATGCTATGTCAATACAATAATCCCTTTAACCTATGAATTTATAGAAAATATGTTTCCTACTAAAGACATCCAATATTGAGAATCAGTCATGACTTTGTCATTTCAGTGAGAAAGCACAAATTAAATGACGTATACTTTTATTCAACATGTAAACATATACCAGTAATTGGTTTTAGATTTTATTGCATGTGTACAAGGTTGACCAAGTATAACTTACATAGCAGTTCCTTTATCATCAGAATGAGAATTATAGCTTGTTCCAGTATAAAATTAACTATTCTATTTAATTTTTCCATAATTCCAATATTTTAAAAATAGAGTCAAGAAATCAAAATAAACCTTATTGAGAAATTGAAAATGCATTAGGTTCATATGTATAAGAAGAATAATGGGCAGAGAAGGGTTAAGTTTAGGAGTAGAAGGAAGGGTACTGGAGAGAGTGTGGCAAGGGATTAAATAATGTTAAAGACTTTCAAATATATACATATGCCTAATAATATAAAAAATGAGAATTGATTATATGTTTCGTTTATACACAAAAGTACTACTGCAAAGGAGGAAAAAATGTCTTGATAATTATAATTCTTAAAACACTCTGTTTTACAAATACTCAATATATACAAATACAGTGTTTAAATATATATGAATTAAGTATATATATGAATTAAAATATAATCATATCTGGGTATCAAGCATTTTATGAATGTTCACACACATACAAGAAACAGTTTATGAATATATATACAAATATTTGAATTAATTCTATATAAATAAAAATATAATTATATCTGGGCATAAATGCTTCTATTAGATAAAACCCCTGTTCAAGGATTATTTTTTTCTCTTTGAGAGTTGTAAGGCAATGAGTTTCTATATCCCAACCCCCCAAATATTACCGGCCTTTACTCTTGCTCTTGGTTTTCTATACAGAATCAGATGGTAAGACCCCATTCCTAAAGTAATCACTTTCTTGAATCACAGAACATGAATATATCAAGCTGTTATTTACTTGGAAGCTTCATCCTACTGGACTCCTTTTCTAGTACTTAAAGGGGCTGTGCCTTCTGTCACAGGAGAAAAAAGTGATTAATCATAGCCAGTTATTAACTCTGTGGGCTACAGTAATGACTCTTATTCAGTCAGCACGTTTACTGTGCAGGGGCACATGTTAGTGACACGAACATTATAAGAGTAACCACCCCTGTTTTGTTAGGATGCAAGTGTAGTTTCCTAAAATGAAAGGCTTATCTGACATCATTAGAAGGTCCCAAACTGATGCTAGACCAGTCATAGGCTCAAGAGGAAAACCAACTCGGGCAAGTAGAAATAAACCAACACTTAATGACATATTTTTATATTCATAGATCAGTACATATTTCAATCCTCAATGGAGAAGTGTTTGTTTACAAACATGTTATTTTGACAAGACATAAACAGTTGACCAAGGTACTTCTGCCTAAGAAAGTAAAGAAGGTTCAGTACTAAAGTATGTATACATATATTCTTCCCAAAGTACAGAAACCATTGATATAGGACTGTTGTAAAGAGTAAATAGGAAGCTGAGGCAGTAAATGACTACAAGTAAATAGGCCATTCTGATTAAAGAGCAGCGACTGTTCACAACAGAATTCACAGTGATTGTGATAGCATGCACAGGACAACCAGCATAAGGCACACCAAATCCCAGCAAGGAGATGGGGTTGAGCATGAAATCCTTTCTCAAGCTTTTGCAGTTCTCAGTAGTTGTCAGCTCTACCTCAGTATTGAGGACTTTTTGTGAAACAGGATATCCCCTTATAAGTCAACCACACTCCACTGTATGGCCACATGCTCAAGAATATACAGATAACAAAAACTGGTTAATAAATTTAGTCGAAAAGGGAGATAAAATCTGGGTTGGTGGAGGAAGAGAGGCAATCAAATTTGGAAAGAGTTGAGAGCTGGGGATCAATTATGTCCAAAACACATTTTATAAAACTATCAAAAACATTTTTTTTAAAAAAAATACTCATGTAATTTGAGCTTGGTGTAACTTTTCAACACATGTGTACATGAATGGATCAAAATCAAGCTCTTTCCTTCACCATTTTCCATTTTTTTTCAACCTAAAGTACCTATTTTATTGAATTAATTTAGACTTTTAGATATTTTTGCTTGTTTGCTTTCTGCCAGAGTCTCATGTCACTTAGGCTGGTCATAAAGTGGCTGAGTTGTTTGATTCTTCTAATTTCATATCCACAGTGATAAGATCACAGATAATGCTATTATGCCCAATTTTGGTATATTAATAATTGTCAAGCTAACAAATGACATTTACTATACATTTACATAGATTTATTTATGTTAAAATTTAGCATTATTTTTTATAAACCCTAAGTAGGTTAAAGATTAGAATTATAATTGTTTGGTAATTTTCCCATTGTATTTCCATATAGATACATATAATTTGACCTAAAACACATTCAAAGTAAGATTTAATAAACTATTGACCATATTTATTCCTTCTGAGGTAACTATGCATCCATTATGCATCAGTCAGGGGACTTACACTTTCATATTTACGTCTATAGACAGAATAATGTATTATTTAGGAGAGAGTCAAGCCTCACCTCCATTCCTCATATTATACTCCAAAAAGAGCTTTATAAATTGCCTGCATAGAGAACTCCATGAGTACTAATGAGTGCTTTGAAATTCAAAAGTATTGAATGAAATGTTCAACACTTTTTATTTATCCATAGATACTACAACAAGTTCTCAGATTTTACATGGCACATTTTCTGTAATTTATGAATGAATTCTTTGTAGTTACAAAAAAGTTTGCTTAAAAATTGGCTTTCTCATTTTAGTATGATTGTAGATCAGTGGTTCTCAACCTGTAGGTTGTGACATATTCTGGGATCAATAAAACCTTTCACATGGGTCAACTAAGACCATTGCAAAATTCAGATATTTATATACAATTTGTAACAATAACCAACTTACAGTTATAATATCACAATGAAAATAATTTTATTCTTGGAAGTCTTCACCATGTGAGAAACTGTATTAAAGGATCACGGTACTAGGTAGATTGAGAAGCCCTGTTCTAGATGATCTTTTTATAAACTATACAAATATGATCCTAATGTTTGCAGTGAGCTTTCAGTTATTTATACAACTTTTAATATTAGTATGTTTATAAATTTTTGTTCCTCTAATTTTTATTTCTAGTTATTTTAGACTTTGCCTATTGTTTTCTATTACATATTTTATACTGTTTCATAGATTAGATACTTCAGTGTACTATGTTATCTACCATTTTTATTAATATTTTTATCTAATATATTGTAAATATATATTCATGAACATCAAAAGTCTATTGAACAAAATTCATGCTAAACTTCATGATTATTATTTGAAATCTTTTAATTCAATATTAAATAAAATATTTGAAATATTTTAACTACTTTGTAAATGTAAGTGTGAGATGAAACAAAAATAACCCTTAGAATAAAGAGAGCTGTTTTAATTAGACAATTTACTTAAAGTTATATTTATGTTTGAATTTTTTGATTCCAAAGAAACATAAACTTTATGAATTTATGCATATGTGAATTTTGAAATTCCACAAATCAGCTGCAATCAAATATTACTTTAGAACATATAGAAATATCAATGTTGAGCCATAAGATAGTTGAAAATTGAAATAGCTTCAAAATTATTGTCATAGGTAGGTGATTAAATGGTAACAAATCTGCAGAATGGAAAAATGTACAGATTTTTCTTTATGATACAGTGTTTATGTATTGAAGAAATATTGAAAAATACACAAATTTTTGTATGGTATGTACATTTAATGTTGTACAAACTCATCAAGAAAGCAACAATAGAGGGGTGGATGGGAGCTTTGGGTTTGGCCCATTTCCATGATTTCATCCCCAGCTTACCATAGACCTTACCTACCTTGTCGAGTATCTTCTGTGGAAATCCATGTCTGACTGAACCCAGGGTGTCTGAAGAGTCCTTGCAGTCTTGCGCCTTCTGCTCACGAACTGTTGAGGCACTTTGCCTGTATGTTGATGATCTTGTGATAGAAGGAAGGAATATCAGAGAGGCAGTAGAAGATAAATAAGTCTGTAATGTGATAAACATGTGCAGACAGCCTCAATACCATTGCCATTAGGAAGTTATGGGATTTTATTGATCCTCAAGAAGGATGAGGAAATTAGTGGTGCTAGAAATTATTAATTTCATGTGAAGAGGTTTGAACTATTACTTAAACCTGGAAGAACCTTCACTTCTGACATGCTGTTTGACAAGAGTACCACAAATTACTCTGTTGGTGATCTTTTAAACCTTTTTGCCCAAAGTGAGATTTTTATTCCTGCTCATCTTCTCTGGGCAGACAAATCATTAATACTTTACTGGCTAGAAAAGCTGCAACAACAATCCTGGAAAGACAGAATCTTGCTAGCTAAAAGGCATCTGTGATACCTGTGCAAAGACTAGAGCAAGATTGAGCTACTTGAATCATGTCCAGAAAATAACGTCTCAAGTCAGTGATACTTAATTTCACTGGTTTTCATTTTATGAATGGAAGAGTATCACAAATGACTTTGCCTAGTGTTATTTTTGTCAGTTTCAGCAAAATCAAAGATGGAGGATCAGAACTTATATAAATAAAAACTGTGTAAATGGCACCAATGTCAGTGTATAAGCTTGCAGCCATGGTTAATGTTGGTACTGAAGAGCCGAAGCAACACTTTGATCGAGAAATGAAAGATGCTGGGTGGTGGTGATGCATGCCTTCAATTCCAGTACTTGGGAGGCAGACAGATTGATCTTTGTGAGTTCAAGGACAATCTGGTCTACAGAGTAAGTTCCAAGTCATGCTCCAAAGCCACAGAGAAATCCTGTCTTGAAAATCTAAGAGAGGGGGAGAGAGAGACAGAGACAGAGAGAGAGAGACAGAGATACAGAGAGAGAGACAGGGAGAGACAGAGACAGAGAGACACACAGAGAGATTAAAGATATTATAAAAGGTCAGCAAGGAATATAGATTGAAATACATGTTTTCTGAACAGACAGTGTTAACTTCTGCTTAGTGTGTGCTTACATGGCCAGTGGTTCACGAATACATACACAGACCCACTAAGATGACACATAAGATGCAAAAGTGCTTGTTGCAACAAATAGCATCAACTTTTAAATGAAGACCACTATATTTATTGAGATATAAAATGTAGAAATATCTGACGAGACCAATACATTAATACCAAAAGATCTCATTTTGAGCTCCCATGGACTTCTATAAAGATTGGACAATTATTCCAGAATAATTGTGGGCACAAGAGATTATAAGGCAAAGGTAGTTCATGAGAAAGAATAACACCTGAATTGGACATCTACAGTTTTGACTAGGCTTTATTAGAAATAATAAATAAATTTATATCTATGGATGAAGACCTTGGATCTCAATCATTTCTGCATATTCTAGAAAATTGAAGAACAGAAAACAACTCAAGGCTGCATTGGTAAAGAGATAAAAGATGCTGGCACAGCTTTTGTTGAAGCTATGCACCTTGCTGCTAGTCAATGCCTGCCTGGAATGGAAAATTAGAGGCCAGACATAAAAAATGAGTAACTGTTGCAGGAGATGATGAAAACTAAGAAAAAAAACCACACATATGTGTGTGTGTATATATATATATATATATATATATATACAAAAACTGCAATTTTAGAGACTAAAAAAAGTACTTAGCCTTTGACTTTCCCTAGACTGTATTTTTCTTAAATGATCTTTATCTTTATTGAGGCAATATGGTAGGATATACTGATTAATGCATGTGTTGAACATAAAAAAAGTGTGCTGCAAGACTGCATTTATTGGGTCCATTATAATTGTTTCATGGGTTGAAGTAATAAAGCCAATCCTTGAAGACATGTGGCATTATTTAGTTGTTTTTAGTAGAAAGAACGTATCAAGCTTTACCTGTTCCTAAGAGCTGATGTCCAGCTACATCATTCTCTTCATTGATGCACCATATGCAAGTTGTTCATGCTTATGTAAATAATTGCTCACCTATGCCCTGTCACTATAAATAAACCTATTGTTTCACAGGATAGACTAGATCTAAAATTAAAAAAAAAAACAGAAAAGCAGTACTTGACATGAGAAGAAGGAAGAAGAAAAAAAGATAAAATATGAACACATGAACACGCATGCAAATCCTGGAAACCAAATAATTATTTTGATACCTTATTAAAAATCATTGAGTTGAATTTTCTTACAGATACTTTTTGACATCTCTGAGTGTAATCCAAAAAAGGGCATGTATAAAAAGGAACATTTGGAAATGAATTAATTTTAAGCTACATTTACCTAGTGGTTGTTTTTGGAACAGTAACTGCCACAGGCCAAAATAATCTGTGGGAGTTCAAGGTTAGCTGGATCTACAGAGTGCAGAGATCAGGCAGGGCAATGAAGTGAGATGATTCCTCAAATCAAACCAATGAACAATGAAACAAACAAGCATAACTCTTCACAGGCACTGAGGTTTCAACGAAAAGGCCTCCAGCTGGACAGCCAGCTCTAATCAGACAAGCATCCAGGATCTTGATTTGTTTTCTTTAGAGTCTGAAGTTCTTGCCATTCTCTTCTAGTTAAGGGCAGGAAAGTAAAATCAAAAGAAAATAAAACAGATTATTAAAATAACAGCTTCACAAGTGTAGTATCCTACCTACATCCTACCTCAAACAACATTTTTACATCAAACTTAAGACATAATTTGAATGGGAAAGAAGGGGAAGTACTTTGGAATGGCATCCCACACCAGTTTCCTCCTCAGCTCTCTTGTGGGATCATCCATTGCTCCTTATCACTGTTCACTTTCTAAGGACTTTTAAAGCAAATGATACACTATTATTGAACAAAAGATATTGATATATGTGAATGAATTTGGCCTCCATAATCTACTAGGTAGTAGCACTATTAGGAGTTGTGGTTTTGTTGGAGGAAGTGAGGTCTTGTTGGAAGAGGGTGGATGACATGTGACTTTAAATCAGACCTTAGGCTGGAGGGCATACCTTTGATCTGGGCCATACCTTCTGGTGTGTCACTGTGGGGTGGGCTTTGAGGTTTCATATACTCAAGTAACCACTAGTGAGTCAGTTGACTTCCTGTTGCATCTGAGTCAAGATGTAAGGACTCTAAAATCCAGTATCACATCTGCATGCTCCTTACTATGATGATAATTTACTGAACTTCTGAAACTGAAAACAAGCTACCTCATATAAGAAGGCTTCCTTTGAAATAATTGCTGTGGTCATGGTGTCTTCTGTTACTAAGGAAATTCACTTTCTTCACTTTTCTCTTTCTCTATCATATCTTTCCCACGCTGCTCTTTCTTTTTTAAAAGAAGACTAATGATCCAGAAGCTAAAGCATGGAAGACATGATTGGAAACTAGAAAACAATAGGTGAATTCTCTCAAAGTTACACATCTAGCTATTTAAAGACCAAAAAAAAGCCACTCATTTCTTGTCAAGAATTCTAGAATTTTTAATTATTTAGCAATTTTGAAACCGCTTAATTCATTTTTTAAATAACCAAGCCATCTTCACTTATAACTGATTATTTAGAGTTATTAACTGCATCATTAGAGTAATGATTACTAAAGCTGTAAAAATTCTACTAAATCCTGAGAAAATCTTTATGAATTGTGTTTAACCTAAAACAAACATTTCACTGATTTTTTTTACCTTTGTCAACTACAGAAAACTACGAATCCTATAGAACTTAGACAGTGAATGACCAGCTTATTTCAAAAAGGCTTATTTTTAGCTAGATGTTAGACTTAATTCATGCATCCCCATCATCATACTCGATTTTATCCATCTTGAACATCTATAAGTCTTGCCTATGCTATCATGATCACTATGGGGTTTTATGTGTAGCAGCCTTGCTGTGTACAGAAAACATGGGTTCCGTGTATTCAACACCACTTCTGACTCTTATAGTCTTTACACTCCATTTTGAGTAATGATATTGGGCTGAGCCTCCAACTTGTTATAAGGGGGCGTGTGATGTGTGGCTTTCATAACTCAACTTCTCTTACTCATTAGAGAAAGGTTTGAGGAGACGCACAGAAAGACACACCTGCAAACATGGTCACAGTCTTCTTTAAGAGAGATTCACACTTCTTTTTGCTAATAATTGTCACATATAGAATTTTGCTGTCTGTGTGTGTATATGTGTGTGTGTGTGTGTGTGTGTGTGTGTGTGTGTGTGTGTGTGTGTAAGTACTTTAAGTACTGCCTGAGAAACCTAAGTAAGATTATATGTTTAGAGAGATCCCTGGCAAGACATTCCTGAAAGTGGACATTAGTCAATGTGGTTTTATCTATACCAGTGAATGAGGAGGTATGTTCTTGCTCTTCCTTCTTGAATTACACACTGGTTGATAGGCTACTTTTCCTTTGTTACTTATAGATGTTTTATGTAGAAGAGACTTGAAAGGAGATAATAGAATAATATAAAGCAAAATGGTATTCATTTAAATATTATCATGTTGGCCCAGCTTTTCAGAGTCAAAACAAAAACAAAGTTCATTTTGAAATGGTGAGATAAATATTTTGTAGGAAAAAAATCACAGTTATTTATACAATTATTACTTTTTCATGCATTTAGTTACATTGGTTCTCTAAAAGAATTAGAATAAATTAGCATTTTTGTTTTATACTTATTTATTTTTCCAATTATTGTTTGGATTTCTGTGTTGGTCTTAAGAATATATATTATCTCTAACACAGACAGTTAATTTTTACTTTATATAGCATTGAATTAAATTCCAAGAGGGAATACTGGAAAAACTGTTGTATTCCACCATTCAAAAAACATTAATTGTAATTACTTGAAATTATTAGTTTACTAGCCATTATAATTTGTCTTATGCTTTCTTCTTATTGTGCTTGTTAATTTTTTTGAGACAACCTTTATCTGTGTGACAACCCTGAGTATTCTGAAACTTGCTTTGTACACGAGATTATCCTGGAACTCATGGAGGAATCCTCTCTCCAAGGGCTGGAATTCAAGGAATGTACATAAACATAATAAAGGCAATATATAGCAAACCACCAGCCAACATCAAGTTAAATGAGGAGAAACTCACAATGAACCTAGTAAAGCAAGAAACAAGGCAATGTTGTCCACTCTCTCCATATCTATTCAATATAGTTCTTGGGGTTCTACCTTGAGCAATAAGACAAAAAAAAAAGGTGATAAAGGGGATACAAATTGAAAAGAAAGAATATCATTATTTGCTGATGATATGATAGTTAACATAAGTGATCCCAAAAATTCTATCAAGGAATTTCTACAACTCATAAACACTTTCAGTATGGAGCAGGATACAATATTGACTCAAAAAAAAAAATCAGTAGCTCTCCTTTACCCAGGTGATAAATGGGCTGAAATAGATATCAAAGAAATCTCACCCTTCACAATAGCCAAAAATAGCATAAAATATCTCAGAGTAATTCTATCCAAATAAGTAGAAGACTTGTGTGACAAGAACCTTAAATCTTTGAAGGAAGAAACTGTTGAAGACACCATAAGTGGAAAGATCTCCCATGCTCTTGGGTAGGTAGAATAAATATAGTAAAAATGGCAATCTTATCAAAGCAATCTAGAGATTCAATGCTATGTCTGTCAAAATCCAAGCAAAATTCTCCAGAGACCTCGAAAAAATAAAGGTACTCAACTTCATATGTAAAAGCAAAAAACCCAGGATAGCCAAAACAATTCTTTACAATAAAAGAACTTCTGAAGGTATCACAATCCCTGACTTGAAACGACTACAGAGCGACAGTACTAAAAACAGCCTAGAATTGGCATAAGAACAGACAGGACACTTGGGATGGAGTAGAAGACCCAGATATTAATCCACACACCTTCAAAAACCTGATTTTTGACAAGGAAGCAAAAAAATATAAGCTGGAAAAATAAAAGCATATTTAACAAATGGTGCTGGCATAACTGGATATCAGCATGTAGAAGAATGAAAATAGATTCATATCTATCACGATGCACAAAACTCAAGTCGAAATGGATCAAAGACCTCAACATAAAGCCATCCACACTGAACCTTATAGAAGAGAAAGTGGCAAATACACTTGAACACATTGGCAAAGGAGACCACTTCCTAAATATAACCCCAGCAGCACAGACACTGAGAGAAACAATTAGTAAAGGGGACCTCATGAAACTAAAATACTTCTGTAAAGCAAAGGACATGGTCAACAAGACAAAAAGACAGCCTACAGAACGGGTAAAGATCTTCACCAAACGCAAATCAGACAGAGGTCTGATATCCAAAATATACAAAGAACTCAAGAAATTGGTCATCAAAAAGCAAATAATACAATACAAATTGAGTACAGACCTAAGCAGAGAACTCTAAACAGAGGAATCTAAAATGGCTTAAAGACACTTAAGAAAATGCTTAACACCCTTAGGCATCAGAGAAATGCAAATCAAAACAATTCTGAGATTCCACCTTACACCTGGAAGAATGGCCAAGATCAAAAACACTGATGACAAGTTTTGCTGGAGAGGCTGTGGGGAAAAGGGAACATTCCTACATTGCTAGTGGGACTATAAGCTTGTACAGCCCCTTTGGATATCAGTATGATGATATCTCAGAAAATTAGAAAGCAACCTTCCTTAAGACCAAGCTAAACTACTTTTGGGTCTATAACCAAAGGATGCACAATCGTGCCACAAGGACATGTACTCAACTATGTTCATAGCAGCATTGTTTGTCATAGCTCATAGATCCAAGATACAACATAATGCCCCTGAACCAAAGAATGAATAAGGAAAATGTGGTACTCTTACACAATGGAGTATTACATAGCAGAAAAAGATAATAACATCTTGAAATTTTCAGGAAAATAGTTGGAGTTAGCAAACATCACATTGAGTGAGATAATCCAGACCCAGAACACAATTATCATATGGACTCACTCATAAGTGGTTTTTTAAACATAAAGCAAAGAAAATCAGCCTACAAATTACAACTCCAGTGAACCTAGAAAACAATGAGAACCCTAAGAGAGACATACATTGATCTAATCTACATGGAAAGTAGAAAAGGACAAGATCTCCTGAGTAAATTGAGAGCATGGAGACCATGTGAAAGGGCTGAAGGGAGGTGAGAGGCAAGGAGGGGAGCAGAGAAAACTGTATAGCTTAATAAAATAAAATTTTAAAAATGTTAACCACCCATCTTAGGTTTTCTTAAACAATAAAAACTACTTTATGCATAACAAATTAAATTACATTAAAAATATCCCATCTATCACTTTTATTATGTATACACTGAAATATATAGATATATAGATATACATTTTATAAATTTATACATATATATTAATACAAGATATAGATTTCAATCTATATCACATATATTCAAGCATATAATATGTATATGTGGAGAAAGAACTATTTCACAACTTACTAAGTATTTACAGTTTCTATTAAAATGTTTCTTAAATCTTGATTATTTATGGCATAATGCATCAAATATGAATATGCCATATCTCAACACAAATCATATAAAAAATCACAGTATTCAGCTTTACAAGAGAGGATTTTATTCAGTGGTTATGCATCTTAGAATTAGTATAAAAGCATATTTTTGTGTCTTTTCTAAATTGCTTTTTAGTAACTTAGAGAATATAACATTTGCATTAAATCCAGTGTATTGTTTACCAATTAAAACATGCTGAAAATGCATTTCCTTCGAACCAGTGGAAAAACTGCAGTTGCAATGGGGGCACCGTGCTTATTTGACATCCAATGTATTTCAAAGTGCATGTATTTTTTATATCCAAAAATCATATAAGATTGAATCTAATTAGAGCAAAAAGAACATATATTGGATTATTTGAGAAAAAAAATACACTATCTGCAGTAGGGAGACTACAGAAAAAATAAATAAGAAACATTACCTAGGGCATGATTAGGTAACTATTATAAATAGAGAAGTATGCTGGGAGGATAAGATGAGCAATTCAGAAAAGCCACAGACTCAGTAAATGTTAAGACAGACATAAAGGAAAGCAGAGAGATATGGGACCACTTTACTTAGCTTTGTTATCTGAGAAGTTCAAGAGAACTGTTTGTGTTTCCTAAATTTTTATATACTGTGCAAACATGCAGAATGGAAATATCACTGTGTACATGGGAAGAAGCTGTCTCAGCACCTCCTCTATCTCCAGCTTGTGTATGCACCATCTTAAATACAAACAGAACTAGTCAGAACCAGGGAAATGATATATTTTACCTCTCTGCCCATCCACTATAAATATAACTTACTTTCTTTTTTCCAAATAAAAAAAATTAAAAATAGTGCAGCTTAAAAAGTCCAAGAATTTTTTTTTTTAGTAATTTTATTAAATTATAAAAAGTTTCCATTTACGCCCCTCCTCCCAACGCCCTCCCACTCCCCCCCTCCCTCTCCTCCTCCCTCTTTATCCCCAAGGGAAGTCAGGGTCTCCTGCCCTGTGGGAAGTCCAAGTTCCTCCCCCCTCACTCCAGGTCCAGGAAGGTGAGCATCCATACAGACTGGATCCCAAAAATCCAGTATATGCAGAGGAAACCAGTCCCAGTGTCATTGTCAATGGCTTCTCAGAAAGACTGCAGGCCAGCCACATTCAGAAAATCCGGCCACATTCAGAGAATATGGTTGGATCACATGCTCGTTCAGTCACGGTCCATCTGGCCTTGGTAAACTCTCATTAGATCCGACCCCTTGTATCAGTGGGTGATAGTATCCCTCGCAGTCCTTCGTCATTTTCTTCCTCCTTCTGCTCCTCGTTTGGATCTTGGGGGGCTCAGTTCGGTGCTCCAACGCGGGCCTCCATCTGTATCCTCATCCAACGCCAGATGAGGGATCTATGGTGATAAGCAAAATATTCATCAGTATGGTCACGGGCCAAGGCCGGTTCAGGCACCCCCTCCTCTGTCCAGAGAACAATCTGGGGATCTCTCCTTGGATCTGGGATCCCATATATAATCAAGTTTCCTGTAAACTCTAATATGACTCCCTTAGTTGAAATATATTCTTCCCTGATCCCACATTCATCCTTCCTCCCTTTCCCCCATCCCGGTCAACCGAGCTTTCTCCATTCCTCCCCTACTCCCTTCTCTGTAACCCTCTCCCCTTCCAACAACCCTCCCACCCCCCCCCATGCACCCAAGGTTACCTGGGACTCTTGACTATTTCCTACCTCCTGGCGGATAGGTAAATAATCTTCATCAGGTTCGTCTTCTTATTTAGCTTCTCTAGGATCACGAATAATAGGCTCAAAGACCTTTAATTATGGTTAGAATCCACTTATGAGTGAATGCATACCGTGTTCCTCTTTTTGGGTCTGGCTTACCTCACTCAGTAAAGCGTTTTCTATGTCCATCCATTTGCATGCAAAATTCAAGATGTCATTATTTTTTACCGCTGAGTAAAACTCTAATGTGTATATGTTCCACACCTTTTTTAACCATTCTTCTATTGAGGGGCACCTAGGCTGTTTCCAGGTTCTGGCTATTACAAATAGTGCTGCTATGAACATAGTTGAACAAACGCTTTTGTAGTATGTTTGGGCATCTCTAGGGTATATTCCCAAGAGAGGAATTGCTGGGTCCTGAGGGAGGTTGACTCCCAGTTTCCTGAGAAACCGCCACACTGATTTCCAAAGTGGCTGCACAAGTTTGCATTCCCACCAACAATGGATGAGTGTTCCCCTCTTTCCACATCCCCTCCAGCATAGGCTATCATTGGTGTTTTTAACTTTAGCTATTCTGACAGGTGTAAGATGGTATCTCAAAGTGGTTTTGATTTGCATTTCCCTAATCGCTAAGGAGGTTGAGCATGACCTTAAGTGTCTTCTGGCCATTCGAAGTTCATCTGTTGTGAATTCTCTGTTCAGATCAGTACCCCATTTTTTAATTGGGTTAATTAGAGTTTTAGTGTCTAGTTTCTTGAGTTCTTTGTATATTCTGGAGATCAGACCTTTGTCTGATGAGGGGTTGATGAAGATCTTCTCCCAGTCAGAAGGCAGCCTTTTTGTCTTACTGACAGTGTCCTTTGCTTTACAGAAGCTTCTCAGTTTCAGCAGGTCCCATTTATTCATTGTTTCTCTTATTGTCTGTGCTGCTGGGGTCTTACTAAGGAAGTGGTCTCCTGTGCCTATATCTTGTAGACTATTTCCCACTTTCTCTTCTATCAGGTTCAAAGTGGACAGATTGATGTTGATGTCTTTAATCCATTTGGACTTGAGTTTTGTGCATGGTGATAGATATGGATCTATTTTCATTCTTCTACAGGTTGACATCCAGTTATGCCAGCACCATTTGTTAAAGACGCTTTCCTTCTTCCATTGTATACCTTTAGCTCCCTTGTCAAAAATTAGGTGTTCGTAGGTTTGAGGGTTAGTATCTGGGTCTTCTATTCGATTCCATAGGTCGACTTCTCTGTTCTTATGCCAATACCAAGCTGTTTTCAATACTGTAGCTCTGTAATAGAGTTTGAAGTCAGGGATAGTAATGCCTCCAGAAGTTCCTTTATTGTATAAGATTGTTTTGGCTATCCTGGGTTTTTTGTTTTTCCATATAAACTTGATTATTGTTCTCTCAAGGTCTGTGAAGAAGTTTGATGGGATTTTGATGGGGATTGCATTGAATCTGTAGATTGCTTTTGGTAGAATTGCCATTTTTACTATGTTGATTCTCCCAATCCAAGAGCAGGGGAGGTCTTTCCATTTTCTGGTATCCTCCTCAATTTCTCTTTTCAAAGGCTTAAAGTTCTTGTCAAATAGGTCTTTCACATCCTTGGTTAGAGTAACCCCAAGATATTTTATGGTGTTTGTGGCTATCGTGAAAGGTGATGTTTCTCTGATTTCCCTCTCCGTTTCTTTATCCTTTGTGTATAGGAGTGCCACTGATTTTTTGGAGTTGATCTTGTATCCTGCCACGTTACTAAAGGTGTTTATCAGCTGTAGGAGTTCTTTGGTAGAGTTTTTGGGGTCGCTTATGTACACTATCATATCGTCTGCAAATAACGAAAGTTTCACTTCATCCTTTCCAATTCGAATCCCCTTGATCCCCTTATGTTGTCTTATTGCTATTGCTAGAACTTCAAGCACTATATTGAAGAGGTATGGAGAGAGTGGACAGCCTTGTCGTGTTCCTGATTTTAGTGGAAAGGCTTTGAGTTTCTCTCCATTCAATTTGATGTTAGCTGTCGGCTTGCTGTATATTGCTTTTATTATATTTATGTATGATCCTTGTATCCCCAGTCTCTCCAACACCTTTATCATAAAAGGGTGTTGAATTTTGTCAAACGCTTTTTCAGCATCCAATGAAATGATCATATGATTTTTTTCTTTCCGTTTATTTATATGATGGATTACATTGATAGATTTGCGTATGTTGAACCAGCCCTGCATCTCTGGGATGAAGCCTACTTGATCATAATGGATTTTTCTAATGTATTCTTGGATTCGGTTTGCCAGTATTTTATTGAGAATTTTCGCATCGATGTTCATGAGTGAGATTGGCCTGTAATTCTCTTTCTTGGTTGTGTCTTTGTGTGGTTTTGGTATTAGGGTGACTGTAGCTTCATAAAAGGAGTTTGGCAGTGTCTTTTCTTTTTCTATATTGTGGAATACATTAAGGAGTATAGGTATTAGCTCTTCCTGGAAGTTCTGGTAGAATTCTGCATTGAAACCATCTGGTCCTGGGCTTTTTTTGGTAGGGAGATTTTTGATAACAGCTTCTAGTTCTTCACGACTAACAGGTCTATTTAGATTGTTCACCTGGTCTTGGTTCAACTTTGGTATATGGTACTTATCTAAAAAAAATGTCCATTTCTTTTACATTTTCCAACTTTGTGGCATATAAACTTTCGTAGTAAGATCTAATGATTCTCTGTATTTCCTCTGTGTCTGTGGTTATGTCCCCCTTTTCATTTCTGATCCTATTAATTTGCAAGTTCTCTCTCTGCCGTTTGATTAGTTTGGATAGGGGTTTGTCAATCTTGTTAATTTTCTCCAAGAACCAGCTTTTTGCTTCATTGATTCTTTGAATTGTTTTCTGTGTTTCTATTTTGTTGATTTCAGCCCTCAGTTTGATTATTTCCAGTCTTCTACTCCTCCTGGGTAAATCAGCTTCTTTTTTTTCTAGAGCTTTCAAGTGTGTTGTTAAGTCTCCAATGTGTGCTTTCTCTGTTTTCTTTAGGTGGGCACTTAGTGCTATGAACTTTCCTCTTAGCACTGCTTTCATTGTGTCCCATAGGTTTGAATACGTTGTATCTTTGTTTTCATTATATTCAAGGAAGACTTTAATTTCTTTCTTTATTTCTTCCTTGACCCAGGGGTGATTTAGTAGTTGACTGTTCAACTTCCATGAGTTTGTTGGCTTCATGGGGGTACCATTGTTGTTGAATTCTAATTTTAATCCATGGTGGATTAATCCTGTGTCATGTGGACAAGACACAGGTGGTCACTAATATTTTTTTGTATCTGTGGAAGTTTGCTTTGTTACCAAGTATGTGGTCAATTTTCGAGAAGGTTCCATGAGCTGCAGAGAAGAAGGTATACTCTTTCCTATTTGGGTGGAGTGTTCTATAGTTGTCTGTTAAGTCCATTTGATTCAGTACCTCCAGTAAATCTCTTATTTCTCTGTTAGGTTTCTGTCTGATTGACCTGTCCATTGGTGAGAGAGGAGTGTTGAAGTCTCCTACTATTAGTGTCTGTGGATTGATGACTGCCTTGAGTTCTAGAAGAGTTTCTTTTACATATGTGGGTGCCTTTATATTAGGGGCATAGCTATTCAAGATTGAGACTTCTTCCTGATGAATTGTTCCTGTTATGAGTATGAAATGTCCATCTCCATCTCTTCTGATTGATTTTAGTTTGAAGTCGATTTTGTTAGATATTAGAATGGCCACACCCGCTTGTTTCTTAGGTCCATTTGCTTGGAAAACCTTTTCCCAACCCTTTACTCTGAGTAGGTGTCTGTCTTTGTGGTTGAGGTGTGTTTCTTGTAGACAGCAGAATGTTGGATCCTGTTTTCGTATCCAATCTCTAAGTCTGTGCCTCTTTATAGGTGAGTTGAGACCATTGATATTAAGTGATATTAATGACCAGTGATCGATGACTCCGGTCATTTTTTTGGGTAGTAGCGTGTATGTGTTTTCCTTCTTTGAGTTGTGCTTGTGGAGGGTCGCTAGATGTCTGAGTTAATGTAGGCAGTGTTGGGAATGTTGGATTCCTTGGGTTGTGATTTTCCTTCTAGTATTCTCTGTAAGGCTGGATTAGTAGCTACGTATTGTTTAAATTTGTTTTTATCCTGGAATATTTTGTTTTCTCCGTTGATAGTGAACAATAGCTTGGCTGGGTAAAGTAGTCTGGGTTTGCATCCATTGTCTCTTAGTTTCTGCAGTACCTCTATCCAGGACCTTCTGGCTTTCATGGTTTCCATAGAGAAGTCTGGTGTAAGTCTGATAGGTTTACCTTTATAAGTTACTTGACCTTTTTCCTTTGCAGCTTTCAATATCCTTTCTTTAGTCTGAATGCTTTGTGTTTTGATTATTGTATGACGAGGGGATGTTTTTTTCTGATCCAGTCTATTCTGTGTTCTGTATGCTTCTTGAACCTTCATAGGAATATCGTTCTTTAGGATGGGAAAGTTTTCTTCTATAATTTTGTTGAGTATATTTTCTGGACCTTTGAAATGCAATTCTTCTCCTTCTTCTACTCCTATTATTCTTAGATTTGGTTTTTTTATTGTGTCCCACAGTTCCTGAATGTTTTGTGATGAGAATTTGTTGGATTTGCTGTTTTCTTTGGACAGAGTGTTTAATTTCTCTATGGTGTCCTCAGAGTCTGAGATTCTTTCTTCTATCTCTTGTATTTTATTGGTTAAGCTTGTTTCTGAAGTCTCTGTTCGTTTACCCAGATTTTCCATAGCCAGCCGGCCCTCGGTTTGTGATTTCTTCATTGACTCCATTTCAGTTTTCAAATCTTGAACTGTTTCTATTACCTGTTTGATTGTTTTTTTCTTGGTTTCCCAGAATTTCATTTACGGATTTACTCATTTCTTCAAACTTTTTGGTATATCTCTTCCATTTCTTTACTCATTTCCTCAATTTTTTTGTTATCCTTATCTTCCATTTCTTTACGGCAGATTTTCACCTCCTGTTTAAGTTCCTCTATTATTTTCATAAAGAAGCGCTTAGAGTCAATTTCTTCTATTTCTTCTGGCATAGGGTGTTCAATTCTTCTAGTTTCGAGCTCCCTGGATTCTGGCGATGTCATGTTGCCTTTCAGGTTGTTGGAGGAATTCTTGCATTGGCGCCTGCCCATCTCCTCCACTCTGGATGAAACTCCTCTGCACTTTCTGGATAGAACTCCTCAGCACTCTCTGGGTAGGACTTCACAGCACTCTCTGGATAGAGCTCCTCAGCCCTCTCTGGGAAGAACTGCTCAGCAGGGCAACAGGGCTAGCTGGTCTTCCCAGGACTCAGGAGACAAAGGGCCCACAGCAGTGGGGGGAGGGGAGGGGTCCCTTGGAACACCAAAGACCCTGCTGCAGATGCTGGGGGGGGGGGCTGTGCTCTCTTCCTGGGCAGTGGTGAGCACCCATTCACCTCTCTGGGAAGAACTGCTCAGCAGGGCAACAGGGCTAGCTGGTCTTCCCAGGACTCAGGAGACAAAGGGCCCGCAGCAGTGGGGGGAGGGGAGGGGTCCCTTGGAACACCGAAGACCCTGCCGCAGAAGCTGAGGAGGGGAGGGCTGTGCTCCCTTCCCGGACAGGCAGGCAGGCTGCCCAGGCTAGCACCCACTCACCTCTCTGGGAAGAACTGCTCAGCAGGGCAACAGGGCTAGCTGGTCTTCCCAGGACTCAGGAGACCAAGTCCAAGAATTTTTATCTGAAAAGTTTGTAAGGACTCTGGAATCATCTCCTTGTTCATGGAAAGTTCCAGACTGTATGCTCTCTGAGCTTTTTCTTTGCATGTGTGCTTATTTCTTCTGACTCTTCTTTGTAATAGTACCACAGTGGATGGAAACTTTTGCTGCAGACATATGGTATAAAAATTGATTATGACCATGCAAGATAAACTTGACTAAATGTTTTATCTAACATATGTGGAATATGGATAATTATACTCAGTATGCTAATTTAGCACTAATGGTATAAAACTAAAGTTATATATAATTAGTGGATTTGTATTCATGGTATGGAGATATGTTTGTTATATATTTGATATATTTTGTTATAAATCATCTATTATTCAATAAGTTATTTAGATTCTGTGTATATGCATACATATTAGTGTGGGTTAAAATATCTTGTTAAAAATGTTCAAAACCATAGCCAACTCTGGACAACTGACACTGAGAGATAGCTGTCTTCATATTATTTACAACACTGAGAATTCCACGTTTCAAATCAAACAGCCGTTTTCACACTAGATACTAGAAGTGAAACCTTGATTTAAAGCTAGACATGTCTTAGTCTTGTGGTTAACAGTGCTTATCAATGGTTTTAGGTACGATTTTATATTTATGTTTCAATAAAAACCATAGATATAGCTGAACAGAACATTTTAAATCAAATTTCAAGTTGCCTCTGCACTCTATCTTTTGAAAATTATAAACTAATACTTGAGAAAAGATGTTTTCTCGAGAGGCTTCTGAAGAGAATTAAAAAGACATGAAAGTAAGAGGCTGAAATTGTGTGAGACTAGAACAGCGAAAGAAAATAATTCATCAGCAAAAATTTCCACCATTTAACTAAAATGCATGTGTATAAATATACTTGTGTGTGTGTGTTGAGAATATGCATGTGAATATATTCTATATTTGAAAGTATTTTACATGTACCTTAAAATTATTTTATTTAAAAATTACTTTGTGTTTTATATGTGAGACCAAATGGGTTAATTCACATGTGTCCAGTGGACTCAGAGACCAAAAGAAGGGATTAGAACTTTTGAGTCTCCATACATGGGTACTGGTAACCAAATAGGGCTCTCAAGAGCAATATCTACTTTTAACTGCTGATACATCTCTCCAACCCTAATTTTCAGATTTTCAGATATGTAGCAGAATAAAATCACATGATTGTATGGAAAATTTCAGAATAATTTACACCACACATACATTCTGACACATTGATGCACACCTGTATAAATAATTTATAACCTGACCAGATCTGGAATATACTGACAATAGTGTACATTTTAGAGTAACAAGTATTCAGCTAAGATTTACTTTTACATAAAAATGTAGGAAATCTCTCTCACTAACAAGATTTCATCATTAGCAACAGTTTGGTTTGTTTAGCTATCATGTGGGCCATTGTCAGAATGAAAAAAATTGTGGCAACTGATGTAAGTAACATTTAGTCAAAACTCCATGTGATCATGAGCAGAACACTTCACTAAATATTATTTTCCAGAAGTTCATAGCTACCCCTTGGCCATACTTGAACTCTTTTTTGTTTGTTGTTTTTTTTATTTATTGGATGATTTTTTTATGTTAAAAATTACTTCTATAATCCAGTTCTGCCTAAAGATTTATAGTTATTTTAATAGCTAACTGTGTATATCATATAATAAATTTGATGTCTTTTGAACATTCTTTACAACTGTAAAAATACAGAATCCTAAGTAGAATTCTGTATCTAAAGTACTATATCATTTCTTATTTTTTTTATATGTTATCTTACATTTTATCCACAGTTCTCTGCCCCCTCCTTCACTCTCACCTTTCCCCCAAGTCCAAACCTGATCCATACCTTCCAAAGGATAAGGGTTCCCATGGGAAGTAAATAAAGTCTGGCACATTAAGTTGGAATAGGACCAAGGCCCTGAACCCCTGGCTTAAGTCTGAGCATGGCATCCCATCAATGGGAATGGGCTCCAACATGCCAGCTCATGTAGCAGAGATAGATCCTGGCCCTACTGCCAGATCCCTCACAAGTCCATTTATTGGTTTTTGCACCCAGTATCTGTATTAGTGTTTAATTTCGGAAGTGCTCTCCTGCGCCAATGAATTCAAGGGTACTTCTCATTTTCTTTTCTTTCAGGTTTGATGTTACTACGTTTACATTGAAATCTTTGATCAATTTGGACTTGAGTTTTGTGCATGGCGAAGGATATGGATCTATTTTCAATTTTTCAACATACTGTCACACAGTTATGCCAGCATCATTTGTTAAAGATGCTTTTGTCTTTTTATTGTATCATTTTGACATCTTTGTAAAAAAATCAGGTGTTCATAAGTATATGAATTAAAGTCATGTTCTTCAATCCAATTCCGTTGATTCGTGCCAATACCAAACTTTTTTATTACTATAGCATTATGATAGAGTTTGAAGTCAGGGATGGTGACACCCCTGTAAAGATCCCTTATTAAATAGGAATATTTTGACTATCCTTTTCTTCCATATGAAGTTGAGTATTGTTATTTTGAGGTCTGTAAAGAATTGTGCTCTCATTTTGATGAAAACTGAACTGGATCTGTAGATTGTTTTTGGTAGGATTGTCACTTTTATTATGTTGATCCTACCTATCCAAGAGCATAGAATATCTTTCTGTTTCCTGATGTCTTCTTCAATTTCTTTCTTTAGAAACTTATTTTTCTGGTCATAAAGGTCTTACGGTCTTTTACTCGTTTGGTTCAAGTTACATGAAAAGATTCTTTTAAAAAACTTATTGATTTTTATTGAGCTCTACATTTTTCTATGCCCCCCTCCCTGCCTCTCCCCTTCTCTCTTCAACCCTCCCCAAGGGTACCCATGTTCCCAATTTACTCAGGAGATCTTGTATTTTTCTATTTCCCATGTAGATTAGATCTATGTTAGTCTCTCTTAGTGTCCTCATTGTTGTCTAAGTTCTCTGGGATTACTATTTGTAGGCTGGTTTTCTTTGCTTTATGTTTAAAAACCACCTCTGAGTGAGTACATATGATAATTGTGTTTTGAGTCTGGATTACCTCACTCGATTTGATGTTTTCCAACTCCATCTATTTTCCTGAAAATTTCAAGATGTCATTATATTTTTCTGCTGTTTAGTATTCCATTGTATAAATGTACCACATTTTCCTTATCCATTCTTTGGTCTAGGGACATTTAGGTTGTTTCCAGGTTCTGGCTATGACAAACAATGCTGCTATGAACATACTTGAGCACATGTCCTTGTGACACGATTGAGCATCCTTTGGATATATACCCAAAAGTGGTATTACTGAGTCTGGAGAAAAGTTGTTTCCTAATTTTCTGAGAAATCACCACACTGACAACCAAAGAGCTTGTACCAGTTTTCATTCCCACCAGCAATGCAGAAGTGTTCTCTTTTCCCCACAACCTCTCCAGCATAAGTTCATTTAAATTGTTTGTCTGATTTGATTTAATTTTGGTATATGGAAACTATTAAGAAGGTTGTCTACTTCTTTTAAATTTTCTAATTTTGTGGAGTTCAGGTTTTAGACATATGATCTGATGTTTCTCTGAATTTCCTCCATGTCTATTTTTACGTACCCAATTTTGTTTCTGATTTTATTAAATTGGATATTCTCTATATATCTTTTTTGTTAGTTTGGATAAGGGTTTGTCTATCTTGTTGATTTTCTTAAAGAACCAGCTCTTTCAGGGATTCTTTGTATTGTTCTCTTTGCTTCTATTTTATTGATTTCCACCCTCAATTTGATTATTTCCTGGCTGCTATTTCTCCTGATTGAGTTTGCTTCTTTTTATTCTAGAGGTTTCATGGTTCTATTTGCTTCTGTGGGAGTTTCTCCAACTTCTTTATACAGATATTTAATGCTATTAATTTTCCTCTTAATACTGTTATCATAGTATCCCATAAGTTTGAGCATCTTGTACATTCATTCTCATTGAATTCTAGAAAGTCTTTAATTTCATTCTTTCTTACTTGACCTATAGGTGATTCAATTAAGCATTATTCAGTTTTCATGAGTTTGTTAGCTTTCTGTAATTTACATTGTTGTTCAATTCTAACTTTAAGCCATGATGATCTGATAAGATACTGGGGGAATATTCCATATTTTTGTATCTGTTGAGATTTGTTTTGTGACAAAATATGTGTTCAATTTTAGACAAATTTCCACGAGATGATGAGAAGAAGGTATATTCTTCTGTGTTTGGGTGAAATGTTCTATAGATGTCTACTAACACCATTCAAGTTATAGCATCTGATAGTTTCTTTGTTTCTCTGTTAATTTTCTTTCTGAAAGATTGGTTCCTTGGTGAGAGTGATGATTATATGCAATTTAAACTTTAGTAATGTTTCTTTTACAAGTGTTAGAGCCTTTGTATTTGGTTCATAGATGTTCAGGATTGAGACTTCATCTTGATGGATTTTTCATGTGATGAATATGAAATATTCTTCTTCATAATCTCTTTTGACTGATTTTTGTTTAAAGTCTATTTTGTTAGATATTAGGACAGCTACATCAACTAGATTTTTCCATTTGCTTGAAAAATCTTTTCCCAAATCTTTAATCTGAGGAAATATCTGTCTTTGAAATTAAGGCATGTTTCTTGTATGCAGAAGAACAATTGATCTTATTTTGTATTCATTCTGTTAGTCTGTGTCTTTTCATAGTCAAGTTGAGTCTATTAATATTAGGAAATATTAAGGATCAGTGATTGTTAATTCCTATTATATTTTGGTGTGTTTAAGTATGTTTTCCCTTTCTTCAGGATTTGCTGGTTTGGGATTATCTATTTTCTGTACTTTTTGTGTACCTAATTTCTTAGGTTAGAGTTTTTCTTCTAGTGTTTCCTGTAGGGGTAGATTTGTGAATGGGTATTGTTTAAATCTTGCTTTGTCAAGGAAAACTTTGTTTTCTCCATCAATGGTAATTGAAAGTTTATCTGTTTAGTCTGGTTTGGCATCTGTGGTCTCTTACTGTCTGCATAATGCCTGTCCAGGTTCTTCTAGCTTTCAGAGTCTACAGTGAGAAGTTGGGAATTATTCTGATGGGTCTACCTTTATATGTTACTTAGTTATTTTTTTCAGGTCTTAATATGCTTTCTTCTGTATGTTTAGTGACTGATTATAACATAGCAAGGAGACTTTTTATTTTTGGTTCAATCTATTTGGTATTCTGTAAGCTTCTTGTATCTTCATAGGCTTTTCTTCTTTAGGTTGAGATAGTTTTCTTTAATGATTTTGTTGAATATACTTTCTATGCCTTTGAGCTGGTATTCTTCTCCTTCTTATATCCCTATTATTCTTTGGTTTGGTCCTTTCATGGTGTCTTAGATTTCCTGAACATTTTCTGCTATGATTTGTTGGCTTTTATAATTTCTTAGACCAATGTATTTATTTTCTTTATCATATCTTTAATGCTTGAGATTATCTCCTCTGTCTCTTGCATTCTATTTTTTATGCTTTCATCTGTATTTCTTGTTCATTTAGCCATAATTTCCATTTCCAGGATTACCTCTATTTTTATTTTTTTTACTGCCTTGAATTGTTTCCTTTCCCTGCTTCATTGCTTTCTCTTGACTTTCTTTAGAGATTTATTGATGTCTTCCAATTATTTGTTTGACTTTTCCTCCATTTCTTCAAGAGATTTTTTTATTTCCTTTTTAAAGTTCTCTATCACATTCATGAAGTTATTTTTAAAGTCCTATTTTCTGATTCTTCTGGGTTGGGATGTTCAGGTCTTCTCGTTGTAGGACTATTAGGCTCTGGTGCTTCCATATTGCTCTTTAAATTGTTGAATGTATTCTTGCATTGCTGTCTACCCATATCTTACTCTAGTTTGTGCAAGCAATGTCTTTGCTGCTTTGACCCATTGTTTCTGGTGGTGTCTGTGTCTCAGGGTTCCTCCTTTGGACTGATTGGTGTAGCAAATGTCTGTCTTAAGGAATGGTTGTTGGTCAGTTCTGTGGAGTTACAGTCTGTCTTGGGGAACCACTGAGATAACAAAAGATGGGTGTGGTTGAGGAAGAGAAACTTGTAGATTGCTGGAGGCTTGCCCTTGAAGGTGAGGAAGGTGGGAGGGGAACTTGGAGTTTTGCTCTTGGGCCAAGTCCAGTTGAGAGGCTGGTCATGCACCACTGGTCTTCTCTGTGTAAAAGCAATCAATATCTCAGGGTCCACTGAGGTTGCAGAGGATAGGTGGGTTTGCAGGCAGTGTAGGTCTTTTGGATTGTATGATCTGATGATGGAGTGCTGGGATAGCCTGCCTACAGGAGGCTAGTCCTTGTAGCTGAGGTGAGTGACTGAGGCAGGTGGGGCAGTGGGGTTTTGAACTCAGTTCCCAAGTCTTCTCTGAAGATGCTTCCTTGGCCCCAGTAATTCCTTGTT
Organism: Myodes glareolus; assembly: GCF_982192425.1. Classification (NCBI taxonomy): domain Eukaryota; kingdom Metazoa; phylum Chordata; class Mammalia; order Rodentia; family Cricetidae; genus Myodes; species Myodes glareolus. Next base: position 26,784,581 of record NC_142043.1, on the reverse strand, counting down.
TCCCAAACACCACAAGTAGAAGCTCATACAGACCTCTTTCCGTGCTGGACTGGATAGTATTTATATTTAAGAGCTGTATCTTTTCCTGGACTGATTGACCTTTAATCCTGCTTCTTGCCCTCTATTTCTCTTTCTTTTCTCCATCTCTACATCTTCATACTCTTCCTCTCCCACTCTTCCTCCTTTACCTCTCCAAATGCCACTTTGTCAAAAAAAAGTACTACACTTTATATGTGTGTTTAATTGCTTCTATTTGTGAAATTTATTGCAATTTTTGATGAAATTTTAGACATTTTTATCAAACCAATAAAATGGAGAGACAGAAAGTAAAAGATTATACTTCAAATTGTGTCTAGGCTAACTCCACTAATCCGATATGTTTACAGAATTTCTATTAAAACAAGTTTTAAAGCCATTGTCCATAGATCCTGCTTTGTTATGTATTAATAAACTATTAAATACAAAAATAGACAACTTAAATTATTTAAAATATTAATTTATTAATATAAATGTTTAAATGAAGTTATATAATTGATATACAAGTATTCCCTCCCAAATTACTAATTTCACAGTGTTTGTCACTTCATGAATCAAATTTTAGGTCATTTAATTGAATAGAATAATGTGAATATTAAGGCAGTACACAGAAACTTTCAAATATTAATTTGGTGATGTACATTAAATAATAAATAGCATATTGTTTTGTTAATAGCTGTTACAATGGATTCAATTAAATATTAATTATGCATACTTGAAAACTAAACATATATCAAACAATAAATTTGAATATCTATAATAAAAATGCTCCCCTTTGAGCTTGTTTGACTCCTCTAATATGAAATTTTTAAATTTACAAAATAAAGAAAGTATTCTTCTTTGTAACAGATGATAACATATGTGTGTGTGTGTGTATAGAGTAATCATAAAAATAAGTAGAAAGAGAGGAGAAACATTTTGAAATATTGATGAATATACCCAGTCACTTCTTAACCCCATACACATATTATTATTGGGGCTAAAATTCAAGTCTAATAAGACATCAACATTTTCATCCTGCATAAATATTTTCTTTATTTACCATAATATAAAGTTAATTTTCAGATCATCAAATAATACTTCATGGCCTTAAAAAAATCTTGTCCCATCTCTGAAAATACCTTCTATTCTACTGTGGAGTTCAGCATATTAAATTGAATGCAAGGCAAGATTACATGATATTTCTTTCCATCATAAAGTGTTTTGCTTTGCATAAATTTGTAATTACAGGTTCACCAAGGCTACCAAAGCTACAAGATTTACAAATATATAAAATTAAATATAGTTCATCATTCATCTATTGATAATTTATATTTTTAATCCCATACCTTTGGTTTTATTAACACTGCTCTGATTAGCACAGCAATATAGACAAATCTTTCACATACTGATTTCAAACCCACTCCATTCTTACTTCTTTCTGTCCTTCTATGAGTTATACCCTATTTTGATTATGATTCCTTTATAGTAAGTTCTGAAATATAAGACATTTCAATTTGTTCATATTTCAGGTAGTCTTCTTTCTTACGCTATTTAATTAAGTGGTAGTTAACATATATTATTTTATTTTTAAAACATATTTTTTTTCACAGAGTACATTTATCAGAGATTTATGTGAAACTTATTTATACTATTAACTATTGACTAGGGAAAGCTAGTCGATTTTCACATGCTGTGACAAAATACCAGATAAAAACAACTTAACGAAGGAATGTGTAGGCAGGATACTCTTTTCCACCAGTGGCTTACCAAACAACAACACAGAAATTTTGATGGAGGCTGCTAGTTCATTCCCATCTGTTAGGGGAGACCACCAGTTTTTTACTTGGCTGAAATAGTCACACAGAAACTATATTATTTGCAATACTGTTTGGCCAATAGCTTTAGCATATTTATAGCTTGTTCTTATATCCTAAACTAACCCATCTCCATTAATCTCTAAATTACTAACAAGGTCATGGCCTACAAAAAAAGTTTCATCAGGCTCCAGCAGAGACTTCTGTCCCTGGTGGTGACTGTATGGCTTCTTGTGACTCTGCATTTCTTCTCCCAGCATTCAGTTTAGTTTTCCGCACATAGTTCTACTCTGCCCTATCACAGGCCAATGCAGCTTCTTTATTCATTAACCAGTAAAAGTAACACATATTACAGAAGGACTTACAACACCACAGAGACTTATTAATTATGCATGCTTGGCTGATAACTTGGGCTTAATAACTAGCTCTTATATCTTAAAATAATCCATATGTTGTCTATATTTATTTTTATCTGGCTCAGTATCTTTTTTCAACATGGAATGATTATTTTTCTTCTCCCTTAGACGTTTGATGACTTCTTACTTCTTCCACCTAGAGACCTCTCCTACTCTGCAAGTCCTGCCTAACCCCTTACAGCCTAGCTATTGAATATTTAGCTATTTATTAAACCAATGAGAGAGAGCATATCATACTGTACAGAAAGAATATTCCACAACAGGATGGCATATTTTGTTTAGCATATTGAAGGGATTAAGTATATCAGGATAGAAGTCATGGAGGTGGTATATGAGAAGAAAATTATAAAGAGGGGAGAAAGAAGAAAAGAAGAAGAAAATGAAGCAATAGTAAGAAAAAGAAAAAAGAAAAACAATACCTAACAATTTGGACCCTGTCATAAACTATGTGATTCCTACTTTCTTAAAATGTAATAAAAGTGGAACTGGGCACTGGTGAGCACACGCCTTCAATCTCAGCTCTTGGAAGGCAGAGCCAGGCAGATCTCAGTGAGTTCAGGGCCAATTTGTTCGACAAAGTAAGTTCCAGGACAGCCAGGACTATTACTTGAGAAACACTGTCTCAAACAACAACAACTGAACATGCCAAGGTAAGGGTGGTGGAAAAAGACGGGGTTCCATGACTCCATAGTTCTTCAGCATTGTAGCCACTCTGAAGGATGCTTAAGACAGAGTTAGCTATGTCTGCATCATATGTATGCCTTCAGTATAGGTATGATAATCCAGGCTTGGCATTGGCTGTGTCTCTGTTTATAAATCATGTCATTAATAGCATCAGAGAAACTTTTGCTATTTGTACTGGTTCATAAACTATAATGACACACATCTGTCCTCCCATAAGCATTGGTATCATTGCTGATTTTCTCTTTATTCTCTGAGTTTTGCAAGCAAATCAGATCATGCTTGCTTGTTTTTTTCTCAGGATCATTCTCTCTCTTTCTCTGTTTCTCACAGAGTTCATGAGATTTAAATCCAACCAGTCAACAAGCCTAGTTGTTGTTTTTATCACAACACTTAGATACAAAGTAATAATGAGGCATTGTGACTTTAGAATAAAATTCTGTATTTTATTTATGTACATGAAGATTATTTTAGCACTTTCTACGTAAAGAAATTTGATGTATTGCTTTTTCTCTTTACTACTTTTTATAACAAAAAGGAGAGAATTTTCCTTTGCAGTGTGTATATTTGATTGAATCCAAGTTAAACAAAGTCTATAAGTCAACCCAAATGAACAAAGCTAGTATAGTCAAAACTGCAGAGTATATCATGAAGCCATGATTTTAGACAACTTGCTACTTCCTTAATCAAGACGTCGGCAAGTGATATGTGATTATAAAATTGGATTATCAATGTGACATGAATAAATCATTGAGTTTTATGAATCTTGAAATATGTTTGGTGTCAGCATCATTTATAAATTATTGATTTTCTCATGGACATAAAATTATGGGAACAAAAAAAGTAAGAAAAAAGACTGGCAAAGATCCTACTTGCTAAAAATAAGCTTGATGATTGCACTAACATACATATTTTTATCTATAAAATGCTATACATGCTAAAATTGGGACAATTAAAATTTCATATAAGATTTAAAACATCCTGTTGTAAAATTCTAGTATTGTGGATAAAATACCTAAGTTTTTATTCTTACTTCTAAGATATGAATAGTTTAAAAAGTAAGAAGACTTTACTACAATTGCTCATATGACTTAAACAATTCCAAGTGCACCCTCATGGTATACCTATATTTAGTATTATAGGACTTACATATAATGATTACTATTCATTTATACTGGAATATGATATTTCAATAATTTATATATTAGGCATAGGTATTCATTTACTATATAAAATGATATAACATTTCTAATATGCTAGCTTTTTGTAAATTTGGACTTATAAGCCTTCCCAAGAAAAGATACTATTGTTTATAATTAAGAAATACATTTTCTCTGCTTCTTTATACACTTCTTACAGTAAAGAGTAAAATTCAAAATCTTACTATGCCTTAGAAATGAGTCTTTAGACTGTTTTAACATCCTGTAAGGACAACTGACTCAAGTGGACAACAGTACTCTACAAGGAATGCAGAGTTCCATGTTGAAGTTGGTACTTATCTTACTGACCGTTCATAGTGAAGGTGCCTTTGATAACATGTAGTGTCACATCAAAAAAGAGAGTATCTCTTTTGGCATATTTGTAAAAAATCACTTTCGCATTTTGAAAGAAGTCAGATGCATGTGGTCATGATATATTAAGAATCACACAAATTAACACATAAACATCTCCACTTTCTTGAGTTATACTCACATGTTGAAATAACAACTACTATGGAAAACTGACTAGTTTTTTTTTTAAATTTTTCTATTCAAATATTTATACTTCCTTCCCTCCTCCCAATCGCCTCCTGCTTCCCCACACACCCTCCTCCCTCTCTAACCTGCTTGAGAGATGGCAGGGTACCCTGCCCTGTGGGAAGTCCAAGGGTTTTGCCCCTACATGCAGGCCTAGGGAGCTGTGCATCCATATGAACCAGGGTCCCAAAAAGCCAGGACATGCCATAAAATCCAGTCCCAGTGCTTTTATCAATGGCTTCTCAGTCAGCCCCCATTGTCAGCCACAATCAGAGAGTCCGGTTTAATCACATGCTCATTAAGACCCAGTCCAGCTGGATTTGGTGAGCTCCCATTGGAACAGGCACATTGCTTCAGTTGGTGGACCAACCCCTCGCAGTCCTGTCTTACTTGCTGACTTCTCCCTCCTGCTGCCTTTCAACTGTACATTGGGAGCCCAGTCTGTTGCTCTGATGAGGGTCTCTGTCTCTATCTCCATCTGGCGACAGATGAAGATTCTGTGGTGATAATCGAGATAATCATCAGTGTGATAGTGGGGCAAGGACAGTTCAGGCACCCTCTCCTCTGTTGTCCAAGGACCTAGCTGGGGACATCCCCGTGGACACATGGGATCCCCTCTAGAGCCAGGTCTCTTTCCAATCCTAAAATGGATCCCTTAACATAGGTGTCTTCTTCCCTGTACCTATATCCGCCCTTCCTCCATCTCCACCCTCCCACTCCCCCAAGCTCTTGTCAGTCCTTCCCTTCTCCCTTCCCTCTCCCTTCTCCCCTTCCCCCAACCTCACCCCTGCCCTCACCCCCATGCTCACAACTTTTGCCTGACAATCTTGTTTGCTTTCAATTTCCAGGAGGATCTACATATGTTTTTCTTTGGTTCATCTTGCTATTTGGCTTCTCTGGGCTTGTGAACTATAGGCTTAATGTCCTTGGTTTATGGCTAGAGTCCACAAATGAGTGAGTACATACCATACTCATCTTTTTGTCTGGGTTATCTCACTCAGGACAGTGTTTTCTATGTTCGTCCATTTGCATGCAAAATTTAAGATGTCATCATCTTATACCTGTCAGAATGGCTAAAATTGAAAACACCAATGATAGCCTTTGCTGGAGAGGATGTGGAGTAACAGGGAACACTCATCCATTGCTGGTGGGAATGCAAGCTTGTGCAACCACTTTGAAAATCAGTGTGGCAGTTTCTCAGGAAATTTGGAAACAACCTACCTCAGGATCCAGCAATACCACTCTTGGGATTATACCCAAGAGATGCCCAATCATACTACAAAAGCATTTGCTCAACTATGTTCATAGCAGCACTATTTGTAATAGCCAGAACCTGGAAACAACCTAGATGCGCTTCAATGGAAGAATGGATAAAGAAAGTGTAGAATATACATGCATTAGAATAATACTCAGCGGTAAAAAACTGACTAGTTTTTTAACATTACCTCTGCACTCAGTGTCTAGAGCAGAGTCTTACAATCTGTGGGTGACAATTACTTTTAGGGGGGTCAAATGATACTTTCACATGGTTGCCTAAGACCAATTAAATACCAAATATTTGCATTATGATACATAACAGAAGCAAAATAGTTACAATGACATAGTGGAAATAATTTTATGGTTGGGAGTCTTCACAAAATTAGGAGCTCTATAAAGGGTCACAGCATTTAAGAAGCTTGAAAACCACGGAAAGTTCAGAACCATTGCTCTAGAGATTACACTGAGGAAGAGAGTATGTAACATTATTTATTCAAGGCATAATTCCACTATATTAAGTTTGTATTTTATCTAGATGCCAAAAAAAGAAATATTGACATTTCACTAATGTATTATTTGATAGATAAATCTATTCAAATTCCTTAATTCAAAATTAAGCCTAATTTATATCATTACATAATAATTACAGCAATTGTGTTGCCTAAAGATGCATTCATTCTTGCCAAAGCTATTATTTGTGGACTCAATATACCATTAATAGCTAACCAATATTTATTTCCTGATATTTACAGCTGTTTATTTGCTACCAGCATTGTTTAATAGCATAAATGAAAATTGATACATTCTAAGGACAAAATATAATAATTTGAATAAATAGAAACTAGAATAACTATATGATTTTTGGCATTTTAAATGCTTCTTTGAGGAGAGGAGTGGGTATCTGTTTCTTGAAATCAAACCAGCTAAGACTTATTCAAAGCCAAGTACTCAATTCAGAATTTTTATGCATATGTGTCAGCATTATATTCTTTCTCCTTCTATCTCAGTTTTCTCAAGGAGAACATGAGGTAGGAGAGTCGTCACATTGATGACTTTGTGCAAGATGCTCAGAATCCTAACCCTAAAAAATACCAGTATCAACATTCAGATGTTTGTCATAGTCAGAGAGGTCACTATTATTCCAACTGACCACCAGACCCTATTTAAAATAACATCATTAAGTATTATTTGGGCTACTGAAACATTCTATAATTTTCTCTGCATCTCAATCTTGTCCAACAATTCATTCTTTATATTGGCCTAAGTAATCTTTCAGTAATATTATTTCTTTGGAGCAATTGTTTTTGGGAGAATTTTTAGTGGTTTGACATTACTTTTGTTGTAGAATTGGGAAGGTTGTATTTTGTGTTTAACTCTTCAGTGATGCTTCATATATGGTTTTTAAATATAAACTTTCTGAACTATGGTTTTAAGACAGAACAATGTTCTTTTTTTCTTCACTAGGTGCTATATTGGCATGAACTGCTGATATCTTGTGAATCAACCGTTCTCTACTCAAAGATATCAGCAATATCTTAATCTCATAAATTATAAAAACAATTTCCCCCTGCTATGGTGGGTAATCATGTCATCTTGGTTAAAACTGGAATTAACTAAAAACCCAAGCCATTGGGGAAACAAGTGATGGATGTTTATTTAATTAATCTGATTGTGGAAGGAATACTCATAATAAATCCATGTCACTTGAAGTTGGAAGCCCCACGTGTAATCTGAGCTGCACATCCTCTCTTCTTAGGGCAGCCTATATGAAGGACAAGAAGAAAGAACGTATGTTATTTGCCTGCGTGTTTTCACTCTTGCTTCACTGGTATTATAGCCCGCCTCTTTGGGATTTCGCTGTACCTGGAACACAAGGTAAGATTTCAAAGCTCAGGAACTGGACAACTTCTAGATTTGGGGGCTTTGCATAATAAAACTGCCATTGTTGATTGTTGAACTAAGTGCATGATAGACTGTTAGCCATATATATATACATGTACCCTATTATTTCTGTTCTTCTAGAGAAACCTGTCAAAAACACAAACCAATGTCAAAAATATTCTAAGGGGTAGATTAGTCATTGTGGACCACAGCTGGAAAACTTTCATTATCATCTGTAGGTTGGAACAGTGTTCTCTTTCTCTCTCGCTCTCTCCCTCTCCTTCCCCCCCACCTCGCCTGTAGATATATGTGTGTATATTTCTGAAATCCTGTTCATTTTTTTCACTGATTTTATAGCAATTTCTTTCTCTACCATGCACCAGTTGTTTTACCCTCTGACATTTTTAGATACATTTTAAGCTCACTGCCTCCAGTTCCTTTTATCAGCGTTTCCAGGATACTTTCTACCTCCTCATCACAGGTCTTTTGCTCACGGTCTTTTCCTTTTTCTGACAATTGGTTTAATATCATCTTATATAAATTAGATCCATAACCTCTGTCACTTCCTTCAGGAAGTCTTCCCAAGCACCACACATATCACCTTTTCACTGTTTTTAATACATCTTTGTAAATGCTCCTTCCTCTATTAGACTTACTTTATATGATTGCATTGTGTGAACAACTGGTTACTAACTTTGCTCCTTATTGAAATTTATGCTCCTTCTGCTCCTCATTTGGACCATGGGGGGCACAGTCCGGTGCTCCAATGTGGGTCTCCGTATGTATTGCCATCCATAGTCGGATGAAGGTTCCCTCTGGTCTTGCCTTCTTTGCTCACGTTCTCTTTCCTTCTGCTTCTCGTTTGGACCTAGGGAGTTAAGTCCAGTGTTCTAATGTGGGGCTCTGTCTCTATCTCCATCCATCGCCAGATGAAGGTTCTATGGTGATAAGCAAGATATTCATCAGTATGGTTATAGGCCAAGGCCGGTTCAGGCACCCTCTTCTCTGTCCAGAAAACAATCTGGGGATCTCTCCTTGGACCTGGGATCCCATTTAAAATCAAGTCTCATGTAAACCCTAAAATGACTCCCTTAGTTGAGATATATTCTTCCCTGATCCCATATAAGGAGGAAGGACATGAAAAAGGAAATCAGGACCGCGAGGGGTGCAATCAACCACTGATACAAGGGGACTGATCTAATGAGAGTTCACCAAGGCCAGTTGGACTGGGACTGAGCGAGCATGTGATCCAACCAGATTCTCTGAATGTGGCCGGATTCTCTGATTGTGGCTGGCTCGGAGTCTTTCTGAAAAGCCATTGACAATGACACTGGGACTTGTTTCCTCTGCATATACTGGATTTTTGGGATCCAGTCTGTTTGGATACTCACCTTCCTGGACCTGGAGGGAGGGGGGAGGAACTTGAACTTCCCACAGGGCAGGAAGCCCTGACTGCTCTTAGGGATGGAGAGGGAGGAAGAGGGGGAGTGGGGGGAGTGGAAGGGTGTTAGGAGGAGGGGCGGAAATGAAAACTTTTATAATTTAATAAACTTTGAATTTAAATTTTTTTAAAAAAAATTTATACTCAATTAAAACAAAACCCAAGTCTTTGATTTGCCTATTTGTTCTGCTTGTCTCTGTGGTACTTTTATCATAGTCCTTGGCAAGTAATAGATACTCAATATATCTTTGTTGAAAAAAGATGAATGAAGAACATGCCTTACAATTATAATTGCATAATTAACTATAGAATTTGGATTTTAATCTTCCAACTTGCTTCCACATGGGATTGGAAATTGCCTCAGACCTGAATCTTGTTTTTCTCTTTAACCACTGTATTCAGAGAAGCAACAATCTCAATAAAATTTATTTTGAAGAAAATTAATGTTTCCTCTAATTTTCAGTTGGTCAGAAAGAGAAGTATTCCATAAAATTAAAACAGTGTAGACCTCTACTGGACTATTTTTCCTTTTTGCTTGTTTTATAGTTTCATAAATTAGTTTGCAACTAGCTTCAAAGTAGTACACATTAAAATCAAGGTGATGATTTGGTTTAGTATTTGGGTATCTAATTAAATACTTTCATTTTTCTATTTTTAATATTATCCATCACATATTTTCATAAACAAAAAAATCTCTGTGACGTGGAGACTAAAACCATTTCTGTACTTGGAGAAATATCAGATTGTCAACGTGCAGTTTTCTATGATCTTCTCTTCCACTCCTTTTCTTTCATTGCCTCATAATTTCAAGTGGATACATTCAATATCTCCTTTGTGGTATGCTGATGCCAAGATAGTGTCACAGAACACAGAGTTTGAAATGTAATTAAACTGCTGTCATTTTTCTGTTCACTTTCAAGAAGTGTATGTGAGAATATATAAATTCATATCTCTACCATTCACAGAAAAAGAAAAAGCTTTAGACCTGTCACCATTTGAATAGATTATGCAATTCAACTTACACTTATAGGTAATAATGAAAATTATGTGAGTAATGCAAATAGAAATTAACTAAAATTTCTCATCTCATAATGTGTACCAATTTCAAAACACAAGATTATATGTCAAACATACTTTATTTTCACTTCCAAAAAATATATATAAAGACAAAAGAAAGAGAGAAAAGTCAATGGCACCTTCCTGAAGAAGAAACAACAAATATAACAGCATTTAACATGATTTTCCCCTATGAAGCCAAGGGATACAGTCCTGCAGGGATTTGTGTTATCTCTTTTTGCAATTTGCATATTGAAAAGCCAAATTTGTACTTCATGCTTATGATCTTGTCCTACGCTAAACTCTGCATGGATAAACAGTTACAATACTTGAGTATGCTATGTTTGACAAACAGGTGTATTCATGCCAGTTTTAGGAAATAAATCATTAGTGTTGGCAGAGTGAGTCACTTCCTACATTACTGACCATGAAAATTATGCAGCGCCGGCTCTGCAGGGTGAAGTGTGTCTGAGGAAATCCTGCCTCCCAGCTTTCACAGCACTGCTTGCAAATCTCTCTTGCATCAGCATTGGTGTTCTCAGGTCTCAAGCAGCTTTAGCCAAAGCTTTGTGTGAAAGCTTCTGTGGTACTTCAGATACATAAATCTTGTTCACAAAATTATTGATGTACGTTAAGTTTATAAGACAAAAAAAAGGCTTGAAAAAATTTCCCCAAGAAGCATCAGAAATGCCATCCTATAATGGATTTATTATAACAAATTATTCATATTTGATGATGCCAGGCAAAATAAATTCTTCACTCTAAAATATTAATATTTGTAAGAGGTAAATGAAAACAACCATGTTAAATGGACTGATAGCATTATTAAAATACCCTGTTTAAATCTTCTTTTCAATAGTCAAGTATTTATGTTATACTAAGAAAAATATAATTTGATTTTTTTTGGTTCGATGCCCTACATAAACTGATTTCTGAGACCTTTAATTGAAAATTATAAACACCTTAATTATACTGGACATTGACTTTTTTATGTTTCTGAAATTCCCTATATTTGAAATTTCATGTAAAAAGACTTATGACAAAGTGAATTGGAAATCCTAAGTCTCAGCAGGAAATGTAAGCAGTATAGGGAATTGGGATCACTCTTACATTGCACTTGGGTTTTTGTTGAGTAAATTGCCAGAAAGCAGCAGACACCACAGGAACAGGAACACCTTCTCCAGCTGCAACTAAGATATTAAGGGAAAATCTTGGACATAAAGGGAAACTGGGGATGTAACCAAGTTGGTAGAGTGCTTAGATACATGACTAAAGCCCAGGGATTGACCACCAGTATGATATTCAGCCCTTAGGGCATGGGGGAGTAAGATTCAAAGTTCAATGCTATCCTCAGCTAAACACATGGAGGGCACCCTGACATACAAAAATCCCCGTTTCAAACAAAACAAGAAAGTTTATTGAAGCATAAATTTCAGACATCTTTATTCATAATTAGAAAATCATATTTGTCTAAATGTCTGACAGTGATTAAACAATATGATGTTTCAAATGCTACTTAAAGGAATGGAATATATTGATGGAAGATTAGTAAAAGTAACAGATTGTTTTCTGTTTCAACCGTCTATCATGCCATTCCTCTTACACAATCCAGGGAGGTCGTTGTGCTATGATCGCACATATACCCATTATGTCTTTTCAATAAAAAAAGGTGACAACAAGGCAGACATGAAGACTGTTTCCTTATCCGTGATTGTAGATCTTGACTGTAGCTCATCTGGTTTATTTTTTGATGTTACTTTTGCTATAGATGAAAATGCAGATTTATATAATGGAACTGATGTGAGATTAACACTCTATAGGCAGAGGCTGTTCATTGATTCCTGGCTGCCCAGACTCAAAACAATCACATAGAAACTATATTAATTGTAATACTGTTTGGTCAATAGCTAAAACATACTTTTAGCTAGCTCTTACATCTTAAATTAACCTATCTTTATTATTTAATATTTTTCTAGAAGACTCGCAGTTTACTTTTAAGGTTACTGGACATCTGTCTCCTTTGGCAGATACATGGTGTTTCCCTGACACCACCTTCTTTTCTCCTCTATTTCTGCTTTAAATTCCTGCCTTTCTCTATTCTGTGTTGCAATAGGGCCAAAGTAGATCTTTATTAGCCAATGGTATTAAAACATATTCACAGTATACAGAGAAAAATCTCACATCACCACTCAATAGAGCATTAATAAGAAATGGGAACCTGAAACAAGACAGCAAGTCTCAGGTCAGAAGACAACTAACTGCCATAAACTAAAGATGAAGAACTTGAAGCACGATGAAGAACTTGAAGGGAGACATACCCCCTTCAGCTCCACAGGACAAAGTTCATTTCTCACACTGATAAGTTTTCAGGGAGGCAGACAGACTTCATAGTCATCTGGCCAGGACTGGTCTAAGGGAAGGCAGAATTATGCTGGACCATGAATTTATCTTGCAGATGTAAGGGTTGGGGCAGCAAAGCCACCGTACAGCTTTGATTTCGTATTAACTCTGTCTCAAAGGGAATGGTGTGTGTGAGGTGGGACATGCTTGATATCTGTGAAAGGGAGAGAGGAGCAAAGAAAGTATGATCAGCCAAGTGTTTCTCTAATTTTAACTTGGGTATGCTCCTTTATTTGGTTCTTTTCAGTGTGTGGGTTATTTTAATTTTGCTTTCTATATTGTTTTCACAGATATCTAAGTGATATTCTTGCATATATCTCACCTCTGCACTTTTTTCCCTTCTCTGTCATAGAGGTTTTGTGAGGTTTACTTTTCCATGCTTATTTCAAGTTCTCTACTGTGGTGTTGCTCACATTTTCATCAGTTTTATCTCTTTTGTTGCTCATAGATGTACTTATATTCTCACCAAGAAATGCAGCTGCCAATGCTATTGCAATTTTCATCACTGCTCATACTTTTTAAGAAAGGAATAACAGACCTAGTGAGCCACAAATAGTTTATTCATCCAAAATACGAACCCAATATTTTATCTTTTTCTATCTTCATATAAAAACAACTGACAGAGTAACATACATAAAAACTTCTCAAAACAAAGAAACTTAGGAGTCATCAATCACTTCTGCTTTCCTTATCACTCAGTCTTAAAGCCACATTATCTTGTAATTCCAAAAGAGAGGCTGCCATTACTCAAGTATGCTGTCTCCTTTGGAAAAATCCTGTTATTGATATTGTCTTTCCTTGATTAAATTGTAATAGTTTAACTAGGTTTGCTTGACCCATACATGACCATAGTGCTTAAATGTAAGCAAAATTTTCGGTGACTCAGAAATATATGAAAACAGATCTTGGATATGTCTTGGAATTTGGTAATACATTCCTTTATGATGCAAGATTTATTTCATTTGTGTTTGTTCTTACTGGAATATATATATATATATATATGTGTGTGTGTGTGTGTGTGTGTGTGTGTGTGTGTGTGTAGATGTGTAGATGTATAGGTATGTAGATATATAGATGTATATATCTATATACACTCTACCTCTACCACTGATTATATCTCTTATGGAATAATCCATTTCAAGTATGATCACTTTTTCTTATCTAGCTTGACAGGCCTTCTCCTGTCATGATTAATTTATTTGACATTTTCCTCCATTCCTATAGTTGTTTTGACTGAATTATCAACCACTACCTCCAGCTTTGACCAAATTTAGTGGAAGTATTTATGCACATGTTTTTTACTATTTTAAAAATTTGATATTTTTATTTTCAAGCATCTCTATTTCATCAAACATCGAAGCCAGGGAAATGACTCCCTCTTTTGCCACTCAACAAAGTAATATAAGTTTCATTTCTAGATCCTAAGACAGATCTTAGCTAATGTATAGGTCATTAAAGGCTGACAACTTTTTCATAACCAACATCTCATAAAGCCAAAAACTGAGGCTACACACCCTGTTACCAAGTCCCTCCTGGGGTTCTAATATTCACGTATACAGACACAAACTGAAGGATGATGGTGGGAGGAGTTTTTAAAGTTCATTCTTGGGAAAAAAATGGGATGAGGCTAGTCTTTTTTTAAGGAAAACATTCTTTGTTTGAAAAGGAAATATGTTAAAGTTTTTATAAGGTGACATGGTAAAGACTCCTGTATTTGACAGAGTTTGTATCCTATGATGTGTCTTTGACATTTTGACAGATCTATAGGTTAGAAGTAACTCCATGCTTTCCTTGAGAATCAGCTTCCGGACTCGATTATTGTGTCCATGTTAATATGAAAGTTTCCAAACAAAACTTGTTAATAAGGAAAAAAAACCCTCACATCTATTGCCCCTTAAGCTTTAAAACACCATATATCAATGTAGCTACTGATATTTAAAAGGACAGAGGTTGAGGAACCAGCCTTTGTTTAGACCAGTCACAGGAAAGCTATTTTCTTCTGGAAAAGACTGATTTATTTTGTAAATCTAGTTTTATTCTGCTTCATTATATTTCATCTTAATGAGTTATGCTACATAATATGTGAACAAGAGTGGGCCTGATAGTCATTCAGATAGTAAAATATCTGTTATCAAAGCTATTTTTTTCTTGTGCCAAATCTTTGAGGTTTTCACAATGAGATGTGTGCCTTTGTCAACTCTAACACTGTGTTTTCCTCCTCAAAGATTTCTCAGACCATGTTCACTGTCACCTTTGAGGATGTCCCATTTTACGTTGAAATAACTCCCTGTGTCTTCTACCTATCTATTGTGTATTATACCATGTAACTGAAAGCTTCTCTCCTGCCTGGTGCCTCAGACATAGAATCCCCCAAAACACGCAGAGTTTTTTATTAATTATTGACTGTTTTATCTATTAGCTCATGATTATTAACAAACTCTTACAACTTAAATTAACCCATAATTTTTATCTATGTTTACCCACATGAATTGGTACCTTTATTCTGTGCAGCATTCTCATCTTGATACCTCTGAGTAGGGCTTGTGACTGCCTTTCCTCTTTCCTGAATTTTCCTAGTCTGATTACCCTGCCTATACTTCCTGCCTGACCACTGGCCAATCAGTGTTTTATTAAACCTGTTTGAGTAACAAATCTTTACAGTGCATAAGAGCATTATCCCTCAGCAACACCATGTGAATGTTTTATTGATTGGCTGATTGATCAATGTCAGTTACAAGGAACATCCTACTGACAAAAAAACAACAACAGAATTCTGAAATATCTGTGTGAGAGACTGAACCTTTGTCAGGTTCTACTGAGGTTAGTTTGAGGGTTAGGGTCCAGGAGAAATTGATGACCACCAATGCTGACCTGAGCCATTAATTTTTAGAAAGATGTACCACAGTTTCAAGAAGCACACTTTATGGAACACAGAGAATTTAGGTAGAAAGTTATCATGCGGTCATAGTAGAGCACTTATAATGGAGTTTAAGAAGCTGGAGAGATATTTGAAAGGTTAAGTTAAGAACACAGGCTTCTTAACTAAAGGATCCAGGTTTTATTCCTACTCCCTACATGGTTGCTCCTATCTGCCTATAATTGTAGTTCATGTACAAAAAGACTTAGGAATAACTTTAATGAACAAAATACAAGACCTGTATTTGAAAATTATCAGGTGCTAATGGAAATAACTGAAGACTTAAGTCAATGGAAAGATGCTCTGTGCTAGAATGAGAGATAAATAGGTTGTTTCTTTGTCAGATAAAAATAATAAATGTTGTTTTTGCCAGAAATGTTCTTCAAAAACTGCTGAAAGAAATTTTTCAAATAGAGGGAAAGAAGTGCACCTCAACACTTCAAGTCTATGCTAACAAAATTAACACAGTAAATAAAAAATAAAAGTAAAATGAAATACTTGCTTTTATTGGTAACATAATAAAGTTAATCAACCTTAGCCAAGAGTAGAAGAATAAAAATAGATGCAAGAGTATAAAGATAAGAATTATATATATTCACCATAAGTCTTGGAAATGTATAGGAATCATTACATAAAAATACCCTAAATATAACAGAGATCATATGGAACAATTCACTGAGAAACAACACAAAAATTCACAATTAAATAATATGTAATATTAAAATAGCTTTATCTATTAAGATCTCAGAAAAGAAGACACTAATCCAGTAAGTTTTAAATCTCTCTAAAAAGTAAAAAGCAATAAATTCTACATGATGTCCTCTGAAAAAATAAAATCACAGAGAACATAATATTTTGCCACGTAACCAAATTATTACTTATAAAGAAACAGATAGAGATAGAGAAGACAGAAAAGAAAGCTCTGATAATGTTCATAAACAGAAGACAAAAATACATTTTAAATTAATTATTAAAATATATTAATGTAAATATTATAACCAAAAAGCTAATAGATTATCAGTGATAGAAATTTATTGTTTATTCCAGAGAGAATTTCTCAACACCTGGATATTAATTAGGGTAATTCACCATTACAACAGATAAAGAAAAGTTATATACCCATAGATATTAATCACCATCACTATGGAAAAAGATCAAACACCCTTCAAAATAAAGTAATAAACTCAGAGTATATGTTTATTATTTAACTTGTCAAAAGATTATAATGAAAGCACACACAGAGAGACACACAAAAGCATTTAATAACTAGAACTTGTTAAGCTTTAATATATCAGTCAGACAAGAATGGCTTTCTTCTTTACTACTACACTCATGATATTATTGGCTATATTACCTAGTATAATTGCCAACATAAAAATCAAAACAGAAACAAGATATGCAGTACGGGAAGAAAATAATAAATCTCTTTTAGTCTACAGATAAAATGGTTGTCTACAAATATTTAAAAGACTTACCTGAAATATCTGGTACATAGCAGTTTCTAAATGACAGCATATCAAAAACATCACCACCAAACAAACAAAAAACAAACCAATCACATTATATTTAATGCACAAAAAAACAACAATGGATATGGAATTTGAAATTAAGAACTAAACAAGAGCATTTACAATATATTCACAGAAGCGAAGGACAAGAATGTCTAATCCAGTGACATTCATGTGCTAGAATAATGACTATACCACACTGATAAAAAGCATAGAGAAAAATTAAATTCATGTAAATATCTAATTCATTCATGTACATCTAATGAACTGTTATTGTTGGGAGGTAGTGCCTATCAAAGTAATCAACAGCTCAATGTAATTTCAAGCAAAATTTTAGCACAATATTTGGTAAATACCAGTAAATTCAGTCTAATTATTACATAGAAAAGTAAACAATCTTGAATAATCAATATTATACTAAAGGAAAGTAACAACTAGTAAGAGCCATGTTAGTTTATCTCAGAACTTTATGGAGCTGTAGTAATTAAGATGATTTGATAACTATGAAAGAACATATATGATTTTGTTTAAATGACTAGTATATGAACTAGTTTTGTTTCCTACTTATACTGCCTTTCTTTAAAAAAAAAAGCACATACCATTGATTTTATCTTTTTTATTGATTTTATTGAGCTACATATTTTTCTCTGCTCCTTTCCCTTCCTTTCCCCTCCCTTTCAACCGTCTCCTATGGTCCCCATACTCCCAATTTAGTCAGTAGATTGTGTCTTTTTCTACTTCCCTTATTGATTATATCCATGTGTGTCTCT